>NW_010228155.1:0-57315 GCF_000690775.1 Eurypyga helias
TCCTCCAGGCTCTGGGCATCTATTTCAGGCACTGGTGTCAAACTGGTAGGAATGGGATGGATAGAGGTTCCCCTCCCCAGCAACTTTGTTCGAGGGCAGCTGCCCTCTGCATGAGTGTGAGCAGATGACATCAAAACACTGCGGCATGGACAAGACTTGATGCCGCATATCTTATCATAAAGCTACGACACATCAGTATTCTAGGCTTTCATTTCCATGCTTTCTAAAAACACATCAGTTTCTGTAAGGATATGACATAAAACTTGATTAGAATTATCTAATAAAGGATTGAGCCCTGAATAAGAAGTTTCAGTAAATCCATGTCCATAATTCTGATGTTAAATCCGGTACAAAACCACAGAAATGCCAGAAATTCTTGGTACCGCTTAATTTTGTGGTCAATGCATTCCATGCAAGGCCTGCCATTGTCTTCAACAGGAGCAAAGAAATGAGGTAAAGTCAAATTAAAAGTTTTTGAAAACCCTGCAGGCACTGTGGTCTGGTTGACTAATGGTCTCCATGAATTTAAATGCCAATAACCCAAAAAAAACCTACTCTGCAGCACCATCTAGTGATGCCACCAGTATTGCAAAACAAATTTTAACATTAATTCTATAATTTATGTGTATTTGTGCATTATATGCAGCTCACGCTGATCAGTTAAGAAGCATTTTAACCAATAAGTTTAGCTATATGCAAAACAACCCCAAATACATCCAAGACCACCATTAGAAAGAAACCTAAAGAAAGAACTTAGTTCATAATCCTTTTATGGGTTGTTAAGACAAAAATAGTGTCGGCAACATTAAGTGAAAACATAAACTCTGTAGTCACATAGTTAAGATGTGGATTGGCTGCAGCAAGAGAAAATTGTTTTGTTGCAATATTTCATTCAAATTTATGTCAAATAATAGAGAACCGTCTTAATCTAAAAAGTTTCAAATTCCGGATAACATCATTTTATCAGCAATTCTCAGAACACGGAAAAACATCCCACTCTCAAGACTTTTGCAGCTTTCCCCTTCAAGGAGGGCTCAAGCTGATATTTTAATTTGGGGGAGGAAGCCTTTTTCCACAACGAGTTTTCACTATATATAACAGAGCTTGTGACTGTTGTATTAAAATCACTCAGTCCTACCTCAGAATAGCCTTCTACTGACATGATTACATTACTGCAGTGACAGATTTCTAGCAATTAAGAATAAAGGGAAGTGGCAGGCTGCTTTAATAGAATTTTCATTTTCTTCAGTGACTGCTGCTCTTGCAGAAGACAGAGAAGCCACACGAGGAGTTAAAGTGACTCTTCAAGAGGAGAAAGAGAAGACAGCAATGCCTATTGCCTGACTAAACGACGCTTAAGCATTGGACCACAAACCCAACTGCATTGCGTATTAGCTTCTGAAGAACCATCATGAATTAGTGAGTTCTGGCAGCAATGAACCCCCCTTAGGAAGTTTTAATTAATTATCTGAAGTATTAAATTTTCTTCCTTATTCTTTAACTGTTTGTCTACTACATAATACTGAATAGCTCTGTTCTCTTCCTGTTGGATGCTATACTGATTCTACTGATTTGGGACCTCAAAAAGGATCAAGAAAGAATCTGGTTAATAGCAAATTGACTTGAGTTGAAGCACTTCAGTTTGCTGGATAATGCCACAAGCCGCTTCAGATGGTGAACAGCACCTTGGAGAGTCCTCAGAGCTACTCTTTGCTGGTACCAACTGTTCTGCTAGATTTTGAGAAAGACACAAGGAAAAAAAAGAAACAAAACACCCCACAACACAGAAAAACAAAGCAAAACATTTACCAGTGCTAAGTGGAAAAATTTCTGAGAGACCTACATTACTTAACTTTTCCTCTAGGTAACAAAAATAGTACTAGTTTTCCCCAGCATACTCTCAGAAAATTGAGAAAGCTAAGGAATACATGGAGCTGTAATGCACAATTCATGCTATTTTAGAAGCCTTCAGAAAGTCTCAAAACATACAGTTCTGATGCACTTTCATCCCTGATCTTACATTTGCATCAAATGTTTTCTAACCATCATTATCTTAGTGGTGAAAATGTCAATACAAATAAAATTTACTTTCATACTTTAATAGGTCTATATTAAATGGAAAGGCTAAAAAGTTACTCATATTTCCTGTGTTTTTAAGCAAACTGAGGTCCCAAACATTCTTCCCTTGCCTTTAAGTTGCTATACATTTTCAGATAAAAACAATCTATATGTGCTATCACATCACAAGACGGTGCTTTCCTCATGATGCTTATTTTTCCTGTGCAACTGAGATGCAAAAACCAGGTGGGATGTGGTATTATTTCAGCACAGTAGAAGAGACACTTAGCAGAAGATTCCCACCACCACCACTCTCAAGGCTTCTTATGCTGTCTCTAGAAAGTCAGACACACACTCCAGCTTTTCCAGATTTTCAGTTACCCACACGGGTATAGCCTCTGCACCTGCCTTCTTGCCTGCCTTTCCCTGGGGAGTGCAAATCCCAACTTTGCTCCTGTATTCAGCTGCCCAAAGTTGAAAAGGCATAATTTTCATTGAGAATTCCCCCTCCGGGCTCATCCTCAAACGCATTTATAACAAAGTTTAGAATACACTACAGCGGAACAGACCAACAAGGAAATAATTTCCGAGTTACAAAAGCATCACTTGTGAGAGCGGCGCAAGACTAAAGAGGAGCAACCGGTGAAGTGACGCCACTAGGTTCAGAAGAGGTGAGTCTCACGCAGCCAAATAACCAGAACCAAGCGATAGGGCAGAGTGCATCATTCTGCTGCTCCTGCTCACAAGACCTGCTGCACAAACGGAACAAGTCAAGCACAAGGAGAACAGCTCCAAGTAAACTCACCAGAAAACCCCCACTTTATATTGTCGCTGTTCTACTTTTATCGTCTAGGAATGTCCCAGTACATCTTATAAACTCTTGAAAGAAAGAACTCATGGCAGCTTTTAAACACCTTGCAGGGGGAATTAGATAAACTTAATTACATTTTAACTCCTAATAAGGGCTAAAGTCAGAGGAAATGCTGACCAATGCAGCCACACTGCTAGGCTCTGTTGATCCCAAGTGAAAAACAACATAGAATGATGTCTATATAAAGTACTTTTTAATTATGTACTGCCATATTGTATCCTACTGTAGATTAGAGAAACAACAGTCAAGTGCCTCTAAATTAGATGGTTTAGTGTAAATGCAGAGTGCGAGCAACATAATCACTAATGAAACCTCAAAAATTATTAAAAAAATAGAAGTCAGAGCAAAGTAGCTAGAGAGAGAATGCACACTCCTTCCCTTGTACAGCCTGCCCCCTTCCAGGAAAGGCTGGCAAAACCACAGACATGGGACCAAAAGAGTTTCTTGGTTTCTGCTTTGTGCCACTGAGTTCCTAAGAACCATCTCCCCCTGCGTTACAACCAGCTGAACAGACTGGGGGGAGAAACAGGAAAGCAAAGGAAAAAAATAATGTAAGTTTTGATTATATGACTGAATAGTTCAGGTATTAATGAAATGTAGCCCAACACCTCACCTATTCAATAAAATCCTTTATATGCCAATCCCACAAAAAAAGAAATCATCAAATAAACTATTTATATTTTATTCCATTTCATAGTGCAAGTTACCTACCGCAGGTTCTGCCAATGCTAAACACGCCTGTGCAGACACACAAAGCTCCGAGAGGTCCCGACTATGGTTCTTCTCAGAAGGTTTTCTGACTTGCGGCTCTCAAACTAACACGAAATAAATTGGCAGAACATTAAGACACTGCAGTGCTCAGCTCCTTCAGAACAAGGTTAATTCAAAACCAATAGAATAGGTAAGTCCCTTTTTCAAAACTGCTCAATTCAACCACAGGTAGCTTTGGATCTCTACAGCAGCAGCACCAGCATCAACAACCCCCCAGGCCCTCACCGGCCCGTGGGAGATGCCAAGCCCTGCTGCCTGTCCCACCAGCAAGTGCTCATCATGTGACAAAGGTACACTGGGAAAAGCTGATAAGGAAGGAGCAGCAATAGCTCCAGAAGCTGCAAGAAACAGTGGAGGAGGAAGAAAGCAAGGGGTAAGACTAAGAAAAAAGCTCAATAAATACAAACATTAGGAAAAAAAAAAATCCTAGCTGAAGAATCTCTCTTCCTCAGACCATGGTTAACAAGCCCCCTTCTCCTGCCCTCTCCCACCACCCACCCACCCCACCCCCAGTCAGGGCTGCAGGTTTTCAGGTAAACACCAAATTCAACAAAAATTTTGAAGAGTCATAAATCAAACTGGAAAGAAAAACAAGACCACTGTGAAGATAGTGATACGGTCATTTAAAAACCATTATTTCCTCCTCAGCAGTTGGGTTAGTGCAGAAGGACCATCTCACCACAACACATTCTTACAGCCATAAGTAGCTTTGTGCTACCTCCAGTGCCTTCTGCCTCTGGCAGCTGGGAGAAGACATCCACGCTCCTCCCAGCTTTCACTGGGATCTGGCTAAGCGTGGTCAGTCCACCTGAAGAACCAGGTCCCATGTCTACCCAGAGGCCCCAGAAGCAGTTCCCTTACTGTCCATCAGTAGGGTCTGTGACAATGACCTCCACAAGCATCAAAACAAGTCTCACAGCCCCTTCCGACCAATACTCAGCTGCAAGGAATATGTCCTCTAGGAATACAACAATATCCTCTCTAGGGATACAAAAGGCATAAATAACTGTAATGGTCTAGAAGAAAAAACGGATCATTAGGAATGCTACAGCAAAAAATGCGATGAACACTAAAACATAATAGTTATGAAATTTTGGAAATCCTGACTTTTAGAACACGGGCTGTAAAAACTTACTAGAAAAAGGGATTTTTCACTTATCTTTATGATTATTGTTTTATCCTACAAAGGTTTTGCCTTTGTTTCGAGACAAAAGTATATGTGAATATTTTTTCTGTTCCTGGTACCATTTATTTAGTGGAGGTTTTATTCTCCCAATAAAGCATATTCACTCTTCCCTAGTAGCTGTCATCCAATTTATTCATCAGCATAACAGATCTGCATTTCAACAGTTATTTGTAGATGAGTTCCAGCATTAAAGTTAAAATAATACATTAGTGACAACAAACTGCAGGACAACTTGGAGAGAATATGAAGAGACAAAAATCACTCCCAGGAGCAGAAGGGAAAAAAAAAAATCCCAGTTTCCCGCTGGCTCAAAGCCAGATTTCCACCTCCCGCTGAGCTCTTCAGTAAACCAGGCTCCAAGAGACCAATATTCTCTGTCTGTGCTGGAAACTGAAAACTGTACTGAGAGCAGCTGTTTTCTAGGTAGATGTTTCATAGCCAGAACAAATTTTTCTTCACTGAATCTTTCCTACACCACCTGCAAAGACCCCAGATATAATTGCCATATGTGCCAAGCTTCAGTTTTTCTTACCCATTTTTACTCCCCCAGCACTCCCCGTGCATTATAGCCCCCGCAGCTACCCCCAGGCACGGGGGCGGTGGCAGCACGCTCCGCCAACCGCACTGGCCTGCGGGTCTGGCTCCTCGTGCAGTGGCTGTTTGCAGTTTGAGACGCAGTGAGCTGAACATGAGCCTACACAAGGCACTAAGGAGCTCAAATCCAGTGTAGTCGCCACTGCTTGTCCTCTCACCCCACTGCCAGTCAAAAGGACAGTATTACCTGAGCTCAGCCACAGGCAGGGAGTGATTCAAAGCGGGTAGATAACAGCTTATTTAAGCTAAGACCTTTCTCTTCTTCATTAAGTTTCATGGAGTGACTGAACGGTGTAGAGGATGCTTTAAGCCTGAAGAGGATGGGAGTGGGTGAAAAGATTGAATAATAGTCACAAAAGTTCCTTTTCTCCAGGGAAAAATCTGTTGAATAATAAATTTAACAGGGAGGTGACACCACCCAACTGTTCAGTTGAGATCTGAACAACATCTTTAATGAATAAAATATTAGCTCTAGAAAGCACATTTATACTTTCCTGTAAGAGAGCTTATAAGCAAACCATAAACAAACTATGGCAACAAAAAGGCAACGTACTTGTAAATATTCATGACATTTTCCATTCCACTTTATTTTCATCCTAAAATTGCTCAAGGCCCCAATCTCTTTTTGAACACAGTTGCATTAAAATAAAGAGGAGCAAAGGTAAAGGTCAGCCTCGCCACGCACAATCCTTCTTAATGATGAATTTATAACAGGATGGATCTTTTTATGAAAAAAGGTAATGCCAGGATTAATTAGAATCCATATACTTTAATCCACTACAAGAAATAAATTCATTGTACAAGTGCCTTTGGGATTGCCACTCTTTTTTTTTTTTAATTTTTTTTAATGAGGCAGGTATTTCCCTATCATTGCAAATGATGACAGGAAATGCAGGCCACCATAACGAAGTAGGTTATGAGGGAATAAGCAGGTAGCCTATGGATCGCCGTAGGTGCAAGCTTGTAGCATAACTAGGTACAATGACCTGCTTAAATTCCTGTTTCAGGACAAATGCTCAAACCCAGCATGCTGCTAAGGCTGGCAACAGTCTCACCCTCATACCAACAGCGTCAGCTACACAGCACCTTATATACCCCCTGGATATTATTATAACCTCAGTAATTTTAACAGATTTATTTGAATGGCTATTTTATCTTTATAATTTGCATACCAAGTATTTTCTGTTGATAGTGCTTTTCCATTGAACATTATCATTTCATTGCATTAAGCATACTGATAATCTCATGTTATAAATGACTCAATTTATCTTCTCCTGCCATCAGTTATTTGCAGGCAGGAATGAAAAAAAAAAGCTGCTGCTGCACTTTCATTTCATATTTAGGGTTTTATTTCACACTGAGGAGTACAACATTATACTACATCAGAGAGTCACCTGGGAGGATGAGGGGAGTTTATGGAAAATTACCATTCCACAGGTTTGAACCACTTTTGCTTTGGAAATCCTTCTGCAAATTTCAGTTTGCAAGGCTTACACAGGAATAACACTAGGTATATGGCTCCCCTCAAATTTCCAGTTAGTTTTTTTTAACTGAAGAATCACCCATGGAACTAATATTGCCCAACTTTCTCAAGCTTTGTAAAATCCCATATCTACACCGGGTTAAAGACGCTGAACCAAGCCAAGGTGCGAGGCACCAGCACATCTTGCTTGCACCCAGGTTAGTAAAAACTGGCTGTGCTGTGAGCTTGTACGAAGAGAGCTCAGGTGCCCGTACGAGCACAATGAACACATCAGTTGTTTTGCAGGCAATGTCCCATGCTCGCTTGGGCTTATTTTATGAGAATGAGGTGTCAGAATTGTAATGCCCTGTATATTCTCCGAGAGATAACAAAGTGCACTACATTGACCTCTCTAGTGTTCTGCAGTTTGACTCATGGGCAAACCTTATTTGTAGCCATAACACCGAACAGAGCTGCAGGGCAGACAATGCTGACACACTAAACACCTCCAAAGCAGGCAGTTGATTAAAGGCCTTCATAGGAATTTCTTGGCAGATATACAAACTTCTCTTGGATATTCAGTACGAAAAAGAAAGGACAAACAGCTCCAAGCACAGAAAACCAAATAACCTGCAGGTTTACAAAAAAGAATTACAAGAATTAATTTAACTTTTTAAAAACTCATCAAAAACCAAAGCAGAACATTCCTCTGCCTGTTCAAGCATGCTGGACACCCACATCACCTCAGTTTCCTTTTACACAGGCAACATTACAAAGTTAAACTTTTTCCCTGGTCCCATTAATAAACTGAAAAAGACAGCAAGAGGATTATTTGCTTTAGGATTATCTATTTGTCACACAATCACAGAACGATAGGGGTTGGAAAGGACCGTCAGAAATCATCTAGTCTCTGAAGAGTGGCTGAATATTCTCCAATATCTGTAGTTTGTAGTTATCTGTTGTGGCCCCTAAAGAGTCCATTTATTGTAGCACTTGTAACTTGTATTATTTGGACACATATTACTTAAGAACTGTTTGTAGTTTTTTTCTTTTAAACCAAGAAAAGCTTAGAAATAATATTACTTCCACTTACAATCTGACTCTATGGTCCAAATAACTCTTCCAATATCCAGGACACTCTAAACTGTGAAGCCGTTGCTTTACAGCAAATGCCAGGCCTGGACTCTCTCAGAGGGGCAGGGGGAAGGCTATAGGTCAGTTTAGGCTATATTGTTCTATTCCCAACAGCAACCTTCCCTGAAGGTCAGCCAGTCCTTTTTAAGTGGGAGCCCGCTTAAAAAGCCCTTAAAACGATGGGGGTTTTGGTTTTGCTTTATGTTTGTTTAGTTTTTTGTTCTGTTTTGTTTTTAAATCCAGTGGGTCTTTACTAATATGAATGGAACGCTTGCAGGAAGAGCTACTGTTAGAGGGTTTCGAACTTTACAAAAAAAAGTGTAAGAAAGAAGTGCATACTGCTGCAGCAAATTTGATTTTATCTTCTTTTATAAACAGAAAAATAACCCAAATCTCCCCACCTTTTCAGTAATGCAAAGGAAAAAAAACAGGGCAGGGGAGAGAAAAGGTCAAACACAAGATCCAATACTAGGTTGAAAGATGATGCACTTGCTGTTTGTGCATATGCCCATGCAGTGCTTTCCATCTTAGTATAGTTGTATGCTCCAAGAAAACTGTTTAACAGGCAGCTCAGCTGTTCTCTTCAGCAATGACAATCCCAACGGCCCTGAAAGGCAGGAAAATATCTGATACTGTCATCCTATCTAAACAATGCAGCTTGGAAGAATTAAATTGCTTAGTGGATTTCAAGCCTGCAGTAACGAAAATAGAAACATACCAAGGCACATCAGGGACATTGTTTACATTGCTTTTTATGCGTTAATACACTTTTTGATAATCCATGTTTCAGAATTATTCCATTAGAGATGAAAAGTGCTGACAGTCTCCAAGACGTTTCAAAGCCACGTTTTCCTTTTTTTTTTTAATAAAGCCCCAGAGTACTAAGCAATTCAAGAGAATAATGCAAATTAAGTAATGATATATCATTAATAACAACACTTACATTTCAACTACAAGTGTTTGTCTCTTCTTTACACTCTCTTGTATGTACATAGAAGAATGTTATTCCAGATCAAAAAATAGCAGCTCTAATTTCACTCTAAAACTCCACCCCCAAAACAACTATACGTCAGTGTTCATTCCTTCCCACCCACAACAACTAGGAAGGTCTTTTCACAAGGAAATATGTGGCTTCAAGCCTTTAATATTCCTCTTGAGCCACTAAAACCAGATTTATTCAACCACCTCAAGACACTACTCATTCCACAACATTAAAACCCCTAGGAGTGTATGACCTGACATTGTTATTTTAACTGAAGACACTATAGTTCTCTTGTGCTGGAAGAAAGTTGCAATTCAAGATATTCAGAATGTACAAGACTTTAAATAGTGAAGCTGAAGATCCTCCTTTTTTTTGTCAGGTTTGTGAATCTGTAAAAGATCTCTGGAACTCCTGATCATGTGAGTGAGTAGGCTTAATAGGTCTAATGAAGTCAGCCACACAACTCAGTTTCTGGAAGGGAAAGTGATTTACCACCCAGTCCCCTTGTTTTCCCAATTCTGGATGAGAACTTTGCAGAAGACCAGCAGGTTGCCCTGCTCTCTTTGGCCTAATGTCTCACATTTCCATTTTGCAATGTGCTGTTTTCCAGAGAGCCAACTCCTTCTTGCCCAAGAGTTGACTATTGTACTCGGAGACAAATGAGCTTCAGAAAGAGCTTCAGAACAAGAAGCAGCATAGAAATAAATAGTAGCTGGAATGGATACATATTTCTTCCATCTGTAACACTCAAAACACTGGACTTTTTTCCCACCTTTTTAAAGGCATGGACTGCAGTTGGATCTTCTGCAAGTCAACATTTGATTTGGGAAATGCTGAATAGGCTCTAAGTATATTTTCAAAAGATCAGCCTGTTGACATCTGAGTCCTTCGGCTTCTGCCTCTAGACATAAATCTACTTTAATTTTTCAATTTCTGTATTTTCTACAAAACTGCCTCTTTCTATGATAATTTCTTGGCATGACCATTTTTTGAGAACCTTATCCTCTCCAAGGCAGTAATACTGCTTGCTTTTTTGCCAGGAAGGTAAAAAGCTAGAGTGAAGTCCGCCTGCACTCCACCGCCCTTTATGGCATCAGACTTCTCTGTACATTTTCCAAGTCTGATTCTACTGCAGATTGAGTAGGGTTTCCTCCCCATCTTTCCTGATACAATAATCCATTTGATTTCCATTAAATACTCTACTTTTTTCTTCATAAAACATTTTTAGCCCAACTATTGTAGAATTTAAACTATTATTTTCTTTCTTTTTACAGAAATAAAGAATAATTCTATATTCTGCTACCATAGTATTCTTTCCAAAGAGGGAATTAAGCTCAAACATCCTTAGCAGGAACATATCACTATTATGCCATTTCATCCAAATCCTTAGGATAACAACTCTATGAAAACAGCAGAGAGGAGGTAAAGATACCCAAATTCATTGTTACAAGAGACAACCAAAACACTTAAGGATGAAAAATTCCCCTTACACAAAGCAAATATGAAGGTGCAAACTCAGATTTGTATCTAGGAATTCATTTTCTGCATAGTCATAGAAGATAGGCATCTTCAAAAGCTGAGACAAACATCTGCATTTAACTGCAGTGACATGGTACCAACACCATTCCAGGAGTTTCTCCATCCAAGTCAGTGGAAGGATCTGAATTCCCTCTCTTTTATATACATATATTTCACCACCAGCTGGTGTCACCATCCACCTTAAAGTTATGTCAGGTTATTTCACACTTTATCTTGATCATCAGCAAATCATAGGAGAAAAAAATGTAATGTTTAGAAATAAGAACTGACACTGCATTGTCTATAAAATCATCTGACTGGCCTTATTTTCATTTTTAAATATCTGAATAAAGAAAATGCCCCAAATAAATTAAGACTTTTTTTACTGCCTTTGTACATTATTATTTTCACCTCCTTTTTGTACATTGTCTGTACCAACAGCAATCCCCATAAAACTGGATTTATTCTTAAATGGAGAAAAATTCACTTTGGGCATAGTGGTAGCTATTGCTTGTACTTGGAACCACACTTTTCTACTTCAGGACAGATTGACTATGAGCATTGCTAACTTGGTTTTGTGCAAGAGAGGTATAAAGAAGCCATTAGTTAGGAAGGTATAGGGGGGGAGAGAAGTTTGTTTACTCAAATACTCAAATCCACATGGCAAGATGAAATTCCTCCTAGGATACTTGAAGAACTGGCTGATGAAATCCTTAGACCCATCAGCATTTTATTTTTGAGAACTCAGGAGAGATGGCCACAGTAGAAAAGATTAAACTTAAAGAATGGCAAGCGTGGTGTAGCTATGGGAAACGAAGAACTGGAGAGTAACAGAAACAGCAGAACAAATAGTGACTGGATTTCCCGGCATAGAAGCCAACAACAAAGAACAGCAAGCAGGATTTATCACAAAGACTTATCAAGTTATCTAATATCTTCCTGTAGACAGTAACACGCTTTATAAAAATAAAATAGCAATAATATTTATCTCCATCTTGACAAAATAGCACTAAGCCATATTAGAATTATGGCATCAGAGCATGTTCCAAAGAAATGCAGTGTATAATAGTCTACGTACACAGTCAGCCTTTCAGTGAGGACACCAGCAATTTCCTGCCAAAGAGAAAGGCTGTGCAGAAGGGGAGTCTGCAGCAATGAATCCCTTGAGTCAGTCCTATCAAGTACCATAATGACATGGTTGATGAACTAAGAATTTAGATTATTCAATTTGCAGACATTACCAAATCTGGAAGAGCCAGGAAATAGAGTGGGAACCTGGATAGAAGTCACAGTGATCTTAAATTGGAGGTGTGCTGTGGAAAAAGACAGATGACCAAAAGCCAGAAGACTTCAGCAGAAACGATCAGCTACTGCAGTAAATCTGACATTGTTCTGGATGTTGTATGGCAGTGCATCGCAAACAGTTTAGCCTAAAGAAGTGAAGACTGAGGCAAGAGTCCACAACTGCAGTGAGGTATAAAAGTCTGCTGCAGAGAACACCTTGTCATTCTGTCCATGTTGAATATGGACAACAGTAGCATTCCTAAACCGCGGCAGAAATATTCAAAATATATAATGAACAATATATCAAAAAATCCCAAAACCAACATAGAAGCTTAATGGGGAGTACAGAGAACCTCCTGTCAGGAATAGCACAGGCCAACTGATCCTGTTTCAGAGAAGACAGCAGTATTCAGTGGGTTCCAAAGGTCCTTTCCCAGCCCTGCCATGCTAGGGCTTCATGTTTTCCTCCCTGCTGTCCATCTAACATAGTTTTTGATTTCCTTCCATCTTTTTCTCCTCCAGCAGCCTTATTTCATCTTCAATACCAGTTTCACCACATTTATGAATAAACACCTTTGTTCTATTAGCGTACAATTTTCTAGAAGATCATCAGCACCTTGAAGTTAGCCTCGCGCCTTCATGTATATCTCATTAAAAGATCTGTAAGCCGAACACCCACTGAGTTTCTAAGCTTTTGAAATCTCAAGTATGGTACGACTAGAAATTCCAGCCTGCTGTGATCAGTCTCCCACATGATTCGCCCAATATTAAGAGTAAGGTTGCAGAAATTCAAACTATCCTAGTACTTTTTTACCCCCACTTCTGATCTTAGCAGCAAGAGAAACCAGTGTCTGGAGACTGAGGCCTGGCCTCAGCGGAAAAAGCCACACGTGACAATTTCAAGTTTTCCAAATACTTTACTATGTTTTTGTGCTCTGTTGGTTTCTATTTAGAGCCACATATTCACTTCTGTGTAAGACCACTTACAGAATTTGAGTGAAAATCCTGTTAATCACCAATAAAATTGGTTGCAGGAAATACAAAGTACCACAGCCATAAACACAGATGTGATAGCAGTTTCCTTGGATAATGTAAAATTACTAATGTAATGTAGCATCAGTTAGCACTTTATAATGAAGAAATAAAAAGCATCCTAAAAATTAGAAGGTAAATAAAAGGAAATATTAAGGTCTTGGATATGAAAATTCCCATCACCTATAAATGGACTTTATCTGCATCTGACTTATCACTAATTTCTTGAGAGCATTTACTAATTAAGCTCTCATAACCCAAAATTGCCAAAGCAGTTCAGCGATTACAAAGATGTATTTTTCTCTGCTTTAAGATAAGACTTCAACATTTTCAGCGTCTCAGGAAGCTGAGACCTGTTGCACTGCAAACCAGTCACCTAAAATACCAACTAAGATAATTCGAGACAGCTGTCCTGAAGCCCACAGAGCAGAGGAAAGATTACAGCAGACTAGTAACACACAGGCAACCGGTTCATGAACACCAGATCTGAGAGAAGGAAGAGCGAGGAGAAGAAAAAGGCTCGCCAAAAAGTATTCCTGATAGCCTGGCAAGGGCAAGTTCTGCCCAGCTTAGGCAGTTATATCACGGTCTGTGACTGCCAAAGGTTCGCGTAATAAGGGGTTCCCTGTTTTCACTGAAAGGAATACACTGATTTTTCTCGAAAAGAGATCATGTGGCTTTGTGGCTATACACGTTACAATCCAAATGAAGGAAAGTGATGAAATGCCTTTCCTTGAAGACATATCTCAAAATTTCCCCCGAATTTCATTTTTTTTAATCAGACCTCAGTCATTTACTTGTATTTATACTCAAAAACTGATTGTAATGCTTCTCTGTTCTCCAGTAGTGTGTCCCCACAGCATAGAGGAAGAGGGGGCACAAGGCTTCAGGACCCCTGCTCAAAATGAAGAGATAGCTGCAACCATCCCATTAAAACCATATGAGAAACTCTACAAATATAGGAAATATCCATTTCCCTAAAGCTTACGATAGCATAAACAGGAAAAAGATGAGGACAAAAAAAAAAAACAAACCAGCCCCAAACATTCAAAAGATTAGCAGAGACTGAAAGAGATTGCTAAAGAGTCTGACCAAGAGAAGTGTTCTGTTCCAAAAAGGACAGCCTTGGATCCAAGGATTTCCCAGTTCTGATGCTGAAGTACATGAGAATTCCCCACCTCTCCACCACCCCACCCCATTTAAATCAATCCAGCATCTAATTATCTTTGGTGACTTTCTGGATTTCTGCAGAAAGCATCCTGCAATTTTACAAATGCTGCAGAGGCTCTATGATTTGAAAACTTTCTCTTCTCAGTAAAGAAATGAAGATTGTCATTGCACTTATCTGTAATGGAAATTAGTATCTTGCCTTTTTTATAAACAGATACAGGAACAGACTCTTATGCAGTTGCATGCACGCAAACAAATGAGATCAATTTTTATCCTACTTGAGGGACAATATGATTTCACTAGGCAGTGGGAAGATTAAATTATTTAAAACAAATCAAAGTTAAATGTATAGTGAAGATAAACGTGTGTTACTTGCTAGCACACAAGCACACTAAGACTAAATGCAATGATTTTCTAGTTTTATATTTTTATATAAAACCCCTATATTTTTTATAAAATTAAAAAATATCTGTTGGAGAAAACAATTCAAATCTCAAACAATTGTGCTCTCTCATCTTCCGCCTTAAAAGCTTATACTGAGAACCAATGATAACTTTGATATCTTTTATCTTTAAAAAAGTGACTGTCTTATATTGAGCATTTATAACTACAGTTAAGAAAGCCAGTTTTTGTTTCTGTCCTGACATCAAAATACTGATAAAAGCTGTTACAAGAGATGATCTCTGCCAAAGCCCCCTTCATCTTACACTAGGATTATTTCTAATAATTGTTATAAAAACCCCCACCCACAACACATACACAACATATGCTAAAAAAAGCATTCAAGAGTTAAAATGAAAGTGTATTGCCTTAAAGAGATGAAAACTTATTGTGAGCTTTCAATAAAAATACTGAGGCAAAGTGAGAAATACAAGCAGTTTTTATGCAATATTCTGTTTCTTTTAATATTATTTTACAGAGCAGCTAAAATTCAAAACACAGGACACCCTTTCCTGGCTCCAGACCCAGCTTCATTTCCACTACACTATCCAGAATCCAAGTAGGTAAAGACAGTACCTAAACTGGAGTTACCTAAATGCTACAGGTGCAAGAAGCCAATCATATGCTGACAACCACACTGCTTTTAAATACTCAGCACATTTACAAATGTATAAGGGTGGGCTCCTGTGGTTCAGGAGGTTAAGTATAAAAGCAGGCATTGCTCCACAAAAGTGAATTTTTCAAAAGAATTTTTTTTCAGAATCCAACAAGTTGCAGCCAGTTAGAGAGCAGAGGAGACCCATGTATTCATCTAAATGCTCCTATCCATATCCACCTAACCTCTCACTCTCCTATGGCTGTAATCAGAGTCCATCTTCATCACCTAAACAAACAACTATGTCAAACTGACCAATTATGTTATCCTCTACGCTGGTTAGGAATCTCATTTAAACTGTAATGAGGGCAGGGATATGTCTACTCCCAATTATGAATCAACAGTAGGTTTGCCAGAACTAATAGAAGACATTATCAGCTCCCAGTAAAGTAAACCTTTAAGTCCAGTTGTATCTTTAATGTAGTCAGTCACGCTATTTTTCCACCCAGTTATCTCCCCTGTATCTCCTGCTGTTAAGCTGGGTAAGTAGTCGGCAAGCGAGCAACTGAACTGGGTAGATGCTCCCTCAGCTGCTGAATATCAAGTTCCCTGTAGCAGTTAACTCTACTGTTCAAAGTGATGGTGTGAAGAGATATTCCTACCCAGGCATAAAAATAAAAAGTTACATGGGAAGGGAAAGGGGAAACAGAGGAGACAGTGTCTGTCTGTAATTGTCAACTGATATTTCACTTTAAACCTTGTACAGCTCAAGCTTGTGGTTTCATTCTTTTTTTTCTTTTAAGCAGTTTGGTACCTGTCTCTCCTCAGTAATGAATGTGGCATAGCTACCATTTACTGCTGTCAGTATTGGAAAGCAAGAGTTTCCAGAGAGCTGCCAAGAGAAAGCAATTTTAACTTTGCTTTCACCATGCTTGCTTCACTTTCAGGAAAGTTACCTTCACTTTCCTGCCACTACATTAGCAGGAATAGTACAGTTGTTTCAGGAAACGCACTGTATGTTTGTGCCTCACAACAGTTTCTCTGAAATTCGTAAGACTACTCATAAGTCGATAAGCATATGCAGCAAAGTTTGCAGGCGGCTGACTGTTGTGGTATCACCACTTAAATGTACCAGACATACCAAACGCTCATTTGGCATTTATAAATAGAAAAATGTCTTTAAATAAAATAACCAGGAAATTCACTGGTCAATTCTTCAAGTTTACAGAGCAATTGCCACTCTAAAGCATTTAAAGGCTTTAATTATGCCTACACTGAACATATGTATAGCCCTTAGCAACAGCTTATTTAGCCCACGAGATACCTATGTTTGCACAAAAAGAATGCATCTACCTGCCACCAACACCAGGATTAGAGTTTAGGAGGTCTCAGTATGTAGCCCTGGATCATAGAATCATAGAATCACAGCATGGGTTGGGTTGGAAGGGACCTTAAAGACCATCCAGGTCCAACCCCCCTGCCATGGGCAGGGACACCTTCCCCTAGACCAGGTTGCTCCAAGCCTCATCCAGCCTGGCCTTGAAGACAGCCAGGGATGGGGCATCCACAGCTTCTCTGGGCAACCTGTCCCAGTGCCTCACTACTCTTTCCAGGAAGAACTTCCTGATATCCAATCTAAACCTCCCCACTTTCAATTTAAACCTGTTACCCCTTGTCCTGTCACTACAGGCCCTTGTAAAAAGTCCCCCCCAGCTTCCTCGTAGCCCCTTCAGGCACTGGAAGGTGCTATAAGGTCTCCCTGGAGCCTTCTCTTCTCCAGGCTGAACAAGCCCAACTCTCTCAGCCTTAATCAGATCAATGGTCTACAGCACTTCAGACTACTGGACAGTGACTTGTCTGCTGACTCATGTACACTGGTATCCAAAAGGCTAGCAATTCTGCACACTTTGTTGGCTACATGAAAACATGTATGCTGCTTTAAGCAGCAAGTCCTCAAGACTGAGGTTGGAGTGCCTAAAAAAAAATTCACATAAATGTAAACAATTCAAAATGACCTTTGGAAAGTCAACCAAAATATTTGGGACTGGTATTGTGTCATCACACTCAGTTTAGGCAATATGAAGTCTGGATGACATAAGTATTCCCAGAAATAAAATTCTTTCTATTACTATCTGAGAAATATCAGAACAACAGCTGGTTGAGCATCATGCATTTAAACTGAAAATCAGCTGGCACTGGAAGGCCATTTTCCTCTTGAAAGAGAAGTTAACGTATTATGCCAGGCAGTGTGAAAATAATTTTGCAAGAAAGAGTTACTGGAGAAAATTAGGCCATTTACAGTAATAAAAAACTTTCCTTCTCTACCAGGGACACTTGGCAGCCAATTGACCTAAGCAACCAACTAGCAATTCTTTGACAAACGTTTTTTTTGGGATTTTTTAGGTTTTGGTTGGTTTTTGGGTTTTGGTTTTATATATTACTATATAGAGAGAGTTGTAATTATATTTACAAAAGGGCATTATTTTATTTCAGTGGCAAATAGGACCCGTTTCAGGGAATTTTCAACGAAGTGTGTGTTCCCTAATCTGTTGTGAATGGCCAACGGACAGCTGGTGGGCTTTTGTGCATTTAAAATTAGAAGATCAGCTGCCAAGTCTCACTTCAAAATTCTAAGCAGGAAAACTGCACAAGTTTAACAGCTGAAGCAAAATTGGCATATTTAGATATCTGTATTACAACCATAAAGAGAGAAAAAATATGCAGGACCTAAAATTTGGGGATCTGGGAGTTAATTGTGGGGCTAGATTTGCCTAACATAACACTAGCAAATGCTACATGCTAGTTTCATCAAGAGAGAGCTTTTCTGCCACGCAGGTCCGGCATGCCGTTCTCCCGAGTTCAACATCTTCCTCCTTTTGCAATATTGCACAACACAACTGAGAACTGGAAAGGACAGCAGGACAGATTTTGCCTTGGTGGAATTTGGTGTGGTTCCAAAGGTAGAGCTGGTGGAGAGCATTAGACATGCATAGCTCCGCACTGATCCTGTCGGCTCAAAGTGTGCACACAAGCACAGGCTAGCTCTTGGTCGTGACTCAGGGGGCCTAAGAGACATTCCACTGCACCAGGACCAGGAGACAAACTTTATTTCCAACTCTGTGAGGAAACGAGTGCAGAGAAATTACTCATCAAGGAAGCGATATGGACCCTAACTTACCATGAAACCTTTGGCTCATCATCATGCTTTTCACAACCTTCAAAACCCTTCACAGCAGCCAGGCAAGACATTTAGGGGTTGTCTTAGCTTGAGATAAATTCAAGTACAGCTGGATGTGACCAAGCAGTGGCCTGAATTAGAACAGCAGTGCTTCCTTTCACAGTGTCAGTAGTCTCCACAGTGCATACCACCCATTTTTCCTCTCAGCAAACTGTATTTATATCCTATCCTCACAGATTTACAGCAGAGATTAATAGAAAGATGGCCATATTAAACCTGAAAAGGATGGGCTGAATAGTTTATGCTTTTAACAGTGCTGCATTGTCTTTTTAAGCTACTGATAAATTTAATCTATATAAATACAAGTGTCACGATAAAGTCACAGTCTAGTGCATTAGAAAGCACTTCCTAGCCCGTTAGGGACAAAGACGATTAAAATCAAGTTAGCGAGATGAATAATGACAGTGTCATTTTGGTTAATGCACTAAATAAAACCTTTCTGTCTGTATAAGAAGTCTTAAGGAACCCCCATCGGCACCAGTATGATTCACTTTGCAATCACTAATGACTAACAGGAACTCTAAAACCAGATCTGTGATTTCATCCTTGTCAAAATAAAATGGTGTCAGTTATCTGAGATACACATCAGCAACATTAGACCTTTACAGCCATGATTCATAGTTTTGCAGTACTTAAGCCATACTACATATGTAAAGGCCTACATACACCCTCAGAACAAAGCAGCTTTACTTCTGATTCTCTTTATAATTTCTTCTTTACTCCAGTACATCACTCTTCCCCGTGGGAACAAACTGGATAGAACCAATGCAGATAAACTCCATAGGCAAAAGAAGCAGCAAGAAAAGTGTTGACGTTTTCAGTTGTTTACGTATGACCACTTGATGTTGCCATGTCCAGCCTGCAAACACTATCAGCACTCAGCTGGAAAAGCACTCCCGCCTCCTCTTCTGCTGCCCAGTTAGGCTGGGAAGCAATGGTACACACAGACTGCCCAAGTGGGGTCAAGCTGCTTACTACCTCACCATCTAGCAGCTGCCTCCACATCTTCTACTCTCTCAGTCATCAAGAAAGCCTTATGAACCCTAACCTATCATGCACCTTTTTTCTTCACAACCAGTTCTCTGGGAAGTCTCCATCTATTACCACTGACTCTGTTTTATCCCACTTTTTATCCATTTTCTCAATGCTGCTCAAGTTATTTCCTATCCTAACCACAGTGCCAGGAAACTGGTAGCCACCCATACTCTTTACACCTCCCCAAACTGGGTCATGGTTCAATGACACTACTATATGAACAGAAGTTGGTGTGTTTCAGAACTTCAGCAGTTGCATGCACTCCCAAATCAAAGTATTGCTTTTCCACATCCAGTATGATAGCTTCAATATGACATTGCTTTTCACCCCTTGTTCCATGAGCAAAAATTTTTGAGAACTCCCTAAATTGTCTACTTCAAATATGGGAGAAAGGAGGAGGGTGATAAAGTGAAAAGCTAAGTGATAGCAACCAAAAATTCAAAAAGACACACTGGAGAACAGAATGCAGCTTTCAACCTAAAGCTTAGCCTCTGTTGTATAACCTCACCTCCTTTGTTGTTTTTCTTTTATGCTTTCAAAGTGTGGACCTTTAAAAGTAATGTCTCTTGCACGTTGCTTCGGTTATCTGTTGCGTACGGCTAGAAGAATCTTATCTTGCTTTCAATGAAACGTGAATAAATACTCTTCAGAAACTGATGTAAAACAAGAATGATACTCTAATTCAAAAGAGTCAGTCCCAGTAAAAATCAAACCTGCAAAACCGCTCTAAGGCAGTCAACAAAGCAGTTCTCAAAGTGTTCTCAAATACACATCTGTTGGGACGATCTCTTACGTACACTATAACCAAAGAAGCCACTTACAGAAGAAAGCTTCAAAAAACTGAAGGCCAAGTGCAATAGAGCACAAACACGTTAAGCTGCAACATGCTAACACATGCTTCCTCAAGACTGTTAATCAAAGCGACTGAAGACTGGGAAACACTTTCTTGGAGTTTCTCAAGCCAGATAAAAAATCTAGTCTGTAAAGTCTGTAAAGTCTAGTTCATTCCTGTCCTCTGCTTATCATTATCACACAAATTCCACCCACAAATGGATTAAAATGGACTCTTATAGTTTGTCCAGATCTCTTACTCCTGAAATTTTGAGTTTGGGGCTGTCAGTTCAGTGGAATAAATTCTCCATATAAATGTAAATTATGATCTCCAGGTTATTAAAATCAAAATATCACAAGCTTAATTTTGACACACAAGTGTGTAGAGGTCCAGATCACAGAAAATATTTTTATTTGGCTCTGCCTTCACCCTCTCTCTTCCACCCTTGTCATTACCATTGTATTAAGCCATATCCTTCAAACATAGCACCTGAAATCAAAATACCTTAAGACTAATACTGCATCCTTTTTCTTTACTATCCTAGCTATTTTGGCAACAAAACTACTGCATATTTTAAAATAAATTTGACTTGCAGCTCTTCTTTTTATCCTTTATTTCCCAAGGCAACATCACCAGCATCTTTCCAAGATGCTCTAATTGGATGAAAGAGGCTAAAGTCACAAAAACTAAAGTCAGACTAAAGAAAAACATTTCATAAAAAACGGTTTTCTAAACTCCAACAGCTTTCAAATATCCAGACTTTGAAGCCCTAAAACAATTTGGGTACTCCAGTTTTTCATTGAACAAGCTTGTCTTTCACACAATATTTAAAAATACATGCAGAACAATTACTTTACTTCACTTGTTATTAGAAATGGAACAATTTCTTCCAGTGAGCCCTAATTGTCCTTCAACGAGACAGCAAATGCTGAACTGCAAAATACCTTAAGGAAATGTAATACCTATTAAAGCTTCCCATTCCAGCCCTCCCTTGCCACACGTCAAGGTACTAGGCTTTCTTTGTCATTGGTGCTTATGGCATTTTTACCACCTCCTTAGTGATGCAACAGTAGTGTGAAGTTACAGAAATACTTATGTGTCCTCTACTGAGTGTAACAGATCCTGGTCACTCTGACTGCAGCTGTGTTGCCACCACAAGTGTCAGCCTTCATTACCAAAAGTGCCTTTGCTAGTAGGATGTTCTATTTGTTATGCTAGTAAATGAAGGGGGAGGAAGCTACATGGTGATGAGTCAAAAATATGGTTTGTTCAGGGTATTTCCAAGGACAGTCTTTTACAGTGGGCTTCACGCTGCATACTTCTGTGTCATCTGGACCAAGTAGCTCTGTGTGCTACTTCCCAGTTAATTGCGTATGCAATTAACACACAACACTGATAAATGAGGGATTTAAATATTTTCTGCAGTTTGAAGGAGCAACCATCAACATGCTCTTCTATGACGCTATTTTCAGTACGTTTTCCCCTTAGGGATAAAGTATTTCCAGAAATGAAGTATTGAAGCAACCTGTGTAAAAGTTGTCTTTGGGTTTTAAATTTTAATTTATTATTAAACTCAAAGACTACTATATCACATCAGTACTTAAAAGTGTCTGACAGTAAAGCTATAGTCAGAAAAATCACTACTAAAACAACTTTCCTGTTCTCAATGTATCCAATTGCATATCCGTTTTTCGGTAAAGTTTCCCAAGAATGAACAAGAGGTACGACTACAGCATTTCCAGAAACCCTAATTCTTGCAATACTTAAGAAAAAGAATCATTCTGAAGGGCCTCCTTTGGCATTACTGTTGTATTTTCATTAAACTAATTTCTGTAATATTTTCCTTACAATAATTCTGATGTTTATGAGCAAGTGTCATGATTATAGTCTGCCTCTTCCCGTTTTCAGTGCAGTTGCAGGGCCATAAAGAAGTATGATCCAGCTTTCAGCTTGTGTGGTAAACATGAAATGTTCCACCTCAGAGTGTATAGGAATAAAAGTGTCCCTTATCTCCCAGTTCTTAGCCACAGGGGCTTCTCCACTTAATGTGTATTAGTATTTGACCACATTCAGTAACAGTAGCTATTTCAAGGCAAAAAATATGTCAGTGGCTTCCTTCTCAAACAACCCTAGGTGTTGACGCTGAAGACTGAACCCTCAGGCAAGCACACTGGGAAGCTGAATACACAGTGCTGGGCTCCTTTCCACCTGCACGTCCTTCCACAGACTAACTGCACCCGAAGACCAAAGGTTTTGGAAATCATTCCCAGACTGTTCTTCCATTTTGTTTTTACAAGCACAAAATTGTCTCTGGTAGTGTTCTCCCACAGTGCCACTGGGGGAGGGAAAAGGGAAAGGGCTCAGTTACTAACTAACACTGAAGAAAAAGCAGTAGCAAAGGTGTCTGAGAGTTTTCCAAAACTAACATTTACCACCTTTCATCCTTTCATCGTATCTTTCTCTGATAACTCTGTAAAGTTGCCCACGTTTTTTCTACAGCCCACAAAATCAAAACACCTACTTTCCCATGGCAGACCGACTTTCCCTAACCATACTCACGTTATCCCATGAGAACTGTACGTGTTTCAGAGGGAGCCAAGGAAGGGTATCTTCCCTTACCATGCATATTAAAAGTAGTTAGACATTTTCATGAAAGGTTTAGAGCACCAATTAGAGATATGCAAATTGCCATCATGCACTAATTAACCCTTTGTAAGCCTTGCACAGTTTAGACTTAATTTGACTAGTTATACTACAAGTCATAAGGTGCTTCTTAGAACACAAAGGACTTTCTCATACTCAGAACTGCCAGACTACTAACCACACTGCAACCAGTAGAACCCCAGAAATGGAAGAACACCAACTTGCAGAACCATGAAATGTGGCTCATCGACCTTGGCAGTTGAACAAAGCCTCTCTCTGCGTACATCTTTCTCCCCTGGACTTTTTCCCTCTCCCATTTTAAACAAAGAAACCTGGCTTTCATCTTTGAGAATCCCAGAATCACTGGGTTCCATTAAACCACAGGCCCATCAAGAAGGGTTATGATTTCATCCATAACATTTAGCAAGTGGGATGGATAGGTGAAAGCAGGGGAGGGAGGAGGACACATCGCTGAAAACCACAGCTACATTACTGGAACTCCAGCAATAGCAACAGTAGAATTACTGGCAAGTTCCCATTATCGAGTGCTTAATGCAACCCTGTAACCTCATGAGAATGCAACGTACTAGCCAGATCCTCCACTGCTTTGGGCTTAGTTAGTTATATATGATCGAATAAAACACGACTAATCTAACTCTAGTGACATAGCATAGCCAGTTCCCCCAGGTTTAAACTGCTATGCAAAGACTGCAACAACAGAGAACAAAGACCATGGCATGTGTTTTAGCAATTCCTATTACCGCATCCCCAACTACCCGCAGTGACGATCAAATCAATTCACCACTTTTTCAGAAGTCGAGACGTGTGAAGTATTGATCACTTCCTCTGCCTACTGTACATTTAAATAATGTATCCTATACTCAGGCCTTAGAAGAGGGCAGATCCTTTGATACTTTATCATCTCTACAGCTATAGATTTTGCCATTATTGTATTTGCCTTGCGTTACACTGGACTAAGATTGCATTTTTGATTTATACTAGCAGACAGGCAATTTATTCTGCTGTTTACTTCTTACAGTTGTTTAGGTGGGAGTAATATAAAGAAGGTGATAACTTGCCTAAGTCACTAATATCTTCTATTGAGTCATATATATTTTTCTTTAGAGAACAAAGACATTTGGCAATTTGAACAAAAAGGAAACAGTGCAAACTGCAGAAAACAGCAGCATCCCCACCATCTGCTAAGGGGGATTAGTTACAGTATTGTACACACCCACGAAAGTCTTGATAGTACTGAGTTTCCTTAGGGCAAGTGTCCTGCCTTTCAACGTTTAATTAGTCCTGTCAAAGTAAAGTTACCCACGCACAAAAAGCCAGACTAAAAGCCATTCTTGCAGCAAATTTAAAGCCAGGGCTGGTGTTCGGTTTGATCCTGTCATCACATCGGGTTTCCCAGCTTCCCATCTCACGAAGGAGGGAGCATTGGCTTGTCTTGGTTTCTACTTCCACATTAGCAGAATGAGAGCCCAAGCAGGTACGCAGTTTAACCCAAACACTACAGATATTGGCCCTGCATTAACAGCAGGATCACACAAAATGCCTATAGAAGTTGCAGTCCTGCTTGGACTTTGGCAAGGAAGTGCCACATGTTTGTAAACCAGGTGCGAATGGGTGGTTTATGCTCATTTTCTAGTTATGGAGATAACCACAAGGTCCTAGATAAGAGAGTAAGATGCTTGTGTTTCCCATAAATAAACTGCCCACTTAGCTCCAAAGGACCACAGAGATTTGTTGCAAGAAAAGGTAGTCATGCTTTTTATCTGCCAAAAATAGCCACTTTCACTGCTTTATAAACATTTTTCCTTCTAGCCAGGACAGCATTGTCAGGCAGCTCTCAGCTTTCCTCCTCTTAAACAGCTTCCACAAAGCTGGAAGTACTTGACTGGAAGTCCCCCCATATAGTACATAATGCACAGTCCATGCTTCAAAACCACTTTTCAAAAGGAAACACAGAAGCTTTAAGTGACTGGAATAAAAAAGGCAATGAAATACCTTTATAAAAAAGGGCTCCACTGAGCTTAGTATTTGCACTGAAGTCAATTCTTATTCTTGTCCTACAGATACTCTCACACTCACTGATGCAAATGAATGATGTTTCTGACAAGCAAAAGACTAATGGCATTGAATAGGTGGTATATCATTTTAGGAGAAAAAAAAAATCAATGCTTAGAACATTTTTGAAGGGCTCCAAAAATCTATATGAAAAACAATTTGCTTCATATACTTGCAAGTGATTCCTACCTGTCACACAGCTTAAATTTATGGAGAAAAATACCTGATCAAGCTCGTAAAAAACAAACAAACAAACAAAAAACCACCCACACCAACCAACCCACACCAAACAAACATACACAGAAAACAAGAAACCTTTTAACAATATGTGCACGTATTTTCAAATGATGTGTATAAAGTGTCCAGTAAGCATACCAGGGTGTGCATGTGCAGTCCTTATGATGTGCTCACATTCTTCCCATGTTCTGAACATACAGCTCATTTTCAAGGGATCACAAGTACACATCTTAAAAGCCTGGGGCTTCAAAACTGTATACCTTTTGTTGTTAAAGTATCCTTCAGTGGAAATGATTCCTCTGGAGACTCTCTCAAATGAAAAAAGCACACTTGGGAGCAAGCCTGTGCAGAGCTCTTGTGTTCACAACTGAAAAGCTCTGTCAAATCCTGCTTTAGTCAGCAAGGAACTAGAAATGCCACTATTCAAGGAAAAAGGCCTCTGTACAGTTAAGACCCAAGCTAGGGAAAGTATTCTGATCAACTCTGCAGTGAGGACACGCTTATTTACCTATTCCTTCAAATCCATGTGCACTTTTCTGTCACATAAGGATAAGTGCTATTAAATAATCCCTCTAAGAGGAAGTAGCAGGCAAGTCTCCATTTTTCAGCTCCTTGAGGATGAATATTTTTCCAGTAGTAGAGCTGTTTTTCTGGGCACAGGATCATGCTTTGCACCACTGAACTGCTCACCCTAAATGTGAGGCAAAAAGGTCCGAGAAAGCCACCGTAAGCCAAAGGTATTCAACACAGCCTAACCTTACAGGTGGGGACGGGGATTTGTTAGCATAGCTGAGAGCATTGATATCCGGTTTACAGCAAGGTTATCTATTGGATTTGGCATTTAGCGATACAAATCCAAGCTAAGCACAGTCATAACGAACAGTAGCACTGCTCACACTAACCTAGTCATGCGCCAGCATTTACTAACATTATCACCATCTCCCAACTTCATTCAGCATGGGCCTACACAATTGTTACCACAGCATCAGGCAACACTGACTAGTGTCACCACTTAGGTTTCAGGTAAATAACCCAGCCAGCTTTGTATTTCACAGCCACATGCCTCGCTGGGCTTTCAGCACCCAGACTGCCCAGCCACACTGGGCCTTACACTGTATGTCTTTGCTGTTGCCTGTGGTGCCTAATTAATCCAAGGAAGATGGGGCAGATTAAGTTTTAAAGTTGCAGAGATGCCCACGGCTGTGCTTCGAAGGTCTGCCTCTATCACAAATGCTCACCTCTCCACGGTTCTTCACCAGTCAGGAATACTGCGCTACCTGTGCTGCTTCCCGACGGCACTGCTGGCCTCATGGCTCAGCAGCACACAGGTTATAAAAGCACCTTTTGCCACAGAAATATTTCTATCCATATGATACCATAGATTTTTAAAACAGAAATTATAATTTTCTTTCTCTGGTGGGTACACAGCACCACACCAACAGGGACAGCTCCATTCCACTGACTGTCCACACTGTATCTGGGGAGATTCAGCAAGCGTGTGCCATGAAATTACACTGGCAGGGACCCCCTGACAGGAACAGGCAAACCATTACCCTCTAGCAGGTTCAGATTCAGCTCCTATTTAAGCTTTTAATTTTATTTTCATAAATTTCTTCCCTGTAACTCTAATTTGTGTGTCAAAATACTGCATTTAATATATATGGATAAGATGCTTTTACTCAGGAAGATCAAATACCTAACTACGCTTTCAATGAGGATACGTAGCTCTCAGTGCCTTATATACACATATATATTGTCTTATTGCCTTTATTCCCTAGTGTCATCTCTCAGATTCTGATCTGCAAAGTCTCACATATAGAAAATTAACAAAATTCTGGACTGAGGTCCAGAAGTACATTCCCTTCATCCACTGCTTCATGAATCCTCGAGTGGAAATTCTCAGGCATTTGGGGACAAAATTTTCTAGCTCCCTCTGAGACCATTCCTCTGAGACCATCCTAGTTCCCACAATTCACTGCAAACGGGTGTTTTTAATTTTTTGTACTGGGAAACAGAATTTTTTTCTTACTTTTTAGGGGAAAGCTTATGGAGGGTTGTGTAATTTTGTAAACCCTAAAGTACTATTCACAATAATTCAGTGTCTATATTGATATCTATGTTGATTATTGCTATATTAACAATATGGCCTTGACATAATTCTGCTGAGATCTTTAGTTTAAATCTGAAAATATTTTAATGCCAGGTAGAATAACAATCTAAAAACATCCTGTATCAAATTGTAATTACTGCAGAAAACCTAGAATGAGACCATGGAACTACCCCTCATAAAACCAAGCTCATAATACTTTTTGAACTACAGTGACACAATCTCTAGTTCATCTGATATGGAATCCAGCTACCACAGCATTACTAACAGACCAGCCCTGGTTCACGGTGGGGTTTTTATGCTTGAGTTTTCTTCAAGACTCACTCAGCTGTGCTGTACTGGATGTCAGAAATAAAGTATTTTTCAGAAGTAAAGAAAAGCCTTTGCCTGCTGGAAAGCTGATGATCTTGACTGTATTTATGATCTAAAAAAATCCCAAGAAAACATTCATACATAAAAATTAAATAATACAAGAGTTCACCAGCCTCAGGAGTGCAAGCTTAAAACATCTAACTCGGATTTCAAGAATCAATTGTTCTTTCTCTGGAATACAAGAGATCTTTGTTACATTGACAAATCTGCAGAATTGATTTTTTTCATACCTAGCCACAATTCATCATCTTCAAAAACATGAAGCCACGCAGAACAGTAAAAAAACACCCACCATTTTAAAAACAGTAATACTTTTCAAAAAGGTATTTTAAAATGTATGTTCTCCCTATCGTAGCCAAGCACAAGGTGGGAGGAGAACCACCCTCCAAAATCAATTAAATCGTTCTGCAGATGTAGGGCCAAAGTTGCCACACAAAGCCCAGAACATGTCTGAGGCTCATACATACAGCAAGGCCAGGAGAGAAAACTACCATCCTGCTTTGCTGCAGTGCAAGAATAACACTGCAGTGCCTGGACACAAAGCTGGGCATGCACTGCTGCTCCCAACCCTGCCTGTAAGCCCAAGGGCAACCTGGATTTTGGCATTCTGCAGCACTGTGCTTTCTTCTGGCAGCTCCAGAATGGGAGGTGCACAGCCCAGGGCTTTGACAGCACTGGCTAGGCTGTCCCCACAGTATTCCTGAAACCGAGCACGTTTCTCCAAGAGCTCCAGCCCTTGGTAGTCTGAAGCTGTCAGTTCATCTTTTCAGGCACGTGTGGGAATGAAAATGCACAATATACCCTCAGAGTTTCCAAATACCACCATTCTTTACTAAAAAGGAAGAGAAGTGACAGCACATAATGCAGTAACTGCACCTGAACTATGTACTTCCCATCGGAGGAGACCAAGATGATCTTTCCTCAACAGATTGGTTTCCCTGCACAGGAGCCAGTTCTGTAAGTGCTTTTCGTTGATTAGAATATCATCATGGATTTAACGACTTCCCTGCCTTAGCCCTGTATCATAGCTCGCATGGATGTCTAGCCTCTTTGCAGATAAAAGGAGATGAAAGATGGCTAAAAAGCTAGAAGTGAAGCAAAAGTACATAGGGTTTGTAATCTCACATAGAACTAACAGGTTACGTAAAGCCGGATTACCCCAAAAACCACTCCTCCATAGAGTCAGGTGTTACGTTCAACCCTATAGAGAAAACAATGAGAGAAGGAGGATAACACTACCAACCACAATACTGACACGTAATTATGCTCCTTTGAAGTATTTCCACCATTAGGTTTCCTTTTAAGCCATCTGAAATCACTAGCCATTGGAACGCAGATACTTTGATTGAAGCTCTACATATTTCAGTTGAAAGCAAGCCTTATCTTTATGTTGAGGTCTGATTATACCTTTTAAACTGCTTCTATGAAACTGGAAATTAATAACAATATTTTTTCTGTTTTCACAAATGCTGCTAAATAATTGTAAACCTTTTTCTTATTTCAATAATTGAGCTAAGAAAAATCTAAGCCAACTTATCATACAGTTTTGAAATTGAAGTCTGATAATTTATAGATAGCTTTCTGTTGCTCAGTGAACCGTCACTTGCAGAAAAACTGTACAAAAATAAAGCTGAAACACTGGTATATACAGCATTCCCCACACAGCTTTCAGAATAAATCAACCTTCCTCTCCCCCATGTATTTCGATATTACACAGTATGACGCAGCGTTAGGACAGTGTACAATGATATTAGCAGTGCATTTATCAGCTATGGATTGAGTTTGAACATAAATTTCATCTCTACTTTTGATTAGAAATGAGATTTCCAATTCAATCTGTGTTTGCCCACTAGGAAAAGGAAAGCCAAAAAAAAAAAAAAACCAAACACCCTGAGTCTTTGTGAGTGTTTTGCTGAGAAGAAATAAATATATTGGTTGCTGCTCAAAAAAGTTCCTAACGAGGTTCATGCATACCTCATTCATATAATAAATGAATGCAGGAACTTTTTAAAGAAAGGTTATATGTTTTGTTATTCCCAACTCTGAAAAAAATGAAATCAATATAGTTGATGGGTTAAGAATCACAGCAGCTAAAAATATCTGTCATGATGTGTTGGTTCTGACATTAGGAAACCATAACTATAAGATTTGTACTTATGTGCAGCCAGAACAAACTGATTTAGAGCTTCCTTTTCTCCAAGACAACCTAATTTATACTTTAATTTGCTGGAGGTAATTGATTATCATGGAGTAAATGCATTGTACTGAAAACTCTATTAAATCACTAACTTAATGGGAGCAGAATGATTTTTTTTTCTCTTTTTGGATAAAGTTTAACCTTTGTAAGCATTTTAAAACTAATGCATCAGGTTCTAAATATTTTATCATCTGTATTAAGCACTGTTTAGGGTTCATATCCCTTTAGACTCCAGCACAGTACATTATACTATACAAAGCAATTTGCCCAGAGTAATGAGTTCTGTAGTAGCTTCATGAAGACCAGTATGGAATTGCTGCTGCTGCAGGCAAGCATTCGATCTGATATATAGTGGGGAAGAGGCTGGCAGATTGCTGCTCATCCTATTTGTACTGTAACTAGCAGAGACATGAATAACTAACGGGTGGTGGTCAGTACATGGCCCATAGAAACCAATTCAAATTTACAGAACAAAGTGGATAAACTATCTTTTTAAATACTCAATATAAATGTGGCTATAAAGTGTCATCTAGTAGATAATTAGACCAAAAAATCAAGGAAAATTGATGAAGTGTAAAGGAAATAGAAAAATCTATGCATTTCCAGCAACCAATACCCTCAAACTAAAGACCAGAACTAAATGAATAAAAACTGGAAAATTAATTCAGATAATATCTCTGTTTTATTAACCTCATCTCTCTATGTTTCTGTAGTGTTTGCTTATACTGATCACATTTACCAAAGTAATTTTTGTTTCATGAGGAGTATAATTTTTGCCTTGGGAGTAGCTGTGTTTTAGTTGCTTGGGTTTAGATATGCCTAAGGCACACTCAGCTGAAAAGGTTCAGATTTTACTGAGCACTGAGATTCTTTTAGAATCCAGGAATATTATTTTTCTAACAGATAGCCTATTCTCCTGTGAAAAAATAGCTGCTCATGAAGTGGGGGGGGTGGTGGGGAGAAAGGTGATTCTTCTCCAATTGTTTAAATTTACATCTGTAGTACATTCTATACAAACATTCTGAGGGTTCTTCTATGTACAGAATAAATCAAAACCAGCTCTCAGTATAACAGTACTGACAGTGGGGTTACCTGATAATTCATGCTGCTTAGGAGGAAGTGCATAAGCTCACTTGTAAAACTCCATAGAGAATGAAAGTCTACAAACCTCGACCTGCTGACCACACCAAATGGCTCTTTGACTGGTTTGTGGCCATGTGCTAATGGAAGGGCAGGAGCCTTTCACAGGAGGCGAAGTGAAGCTCTTAAGACAGCACTGTAAAGGTTTCTAGTCAATATTGGTGGAAATTATCCTTTTCCAGCTCTGGTGTAGCGCCAGCTATGTCATGGGTTAGATGGGTAAAAACTGTATCCTGCCTGTGGTGTAACTGTGTGGCTACAAGGGTCATTTTTTCTCATCCTGCTGTGACTGCAAATGCGTGGAAGCAAACTCCAAGACACGCCTCGACGTGTCTCTGGCTGTGTCCTTTTTTCCTAATCTGAAATATGGTAGTCCTGGGCTTACTGACCAGCTCTGCTCTAACACGCACCTGGAACATTTTGTTATTCTGTGGAGCAAGCCGCTGTAAGGCACACAATGCTAACACCAAATTTCTAGGCAGCTTTCTCACTTCCCCACATGTGCCAGAAAACTTCACTTTGAATAAGTTTCAAAAACTGAACTCTTCTAAAGCAAAAGGTAAACTTCTACTGTAAATTAGGCATGCTGCTTCTATTATTTTTTAACAGATGTCAGTTGCCTAATTTCCTGTATACCACCCATCTACTCCCAGCAGAGCATTATTTAGAAAAGGAATCCTCTTTGGAAATGAACTGATAGCTGCAGGTCTGCTGCAGGTTGTAAAGCAGAAAGACCATGAAACACAATAAAGAAAGAGCAATATATAAACCCATGATCTAGATTCTTACATCAAACTAAAACTAAAAAGTGCTATGCATGCTTATAGCAAAATATTAAGTTTCTTATTCCTTACAGGTTTTTCAATTAATCTCCATCTTCTCAGGCCTAATGCCTCAAACACAGCATTATGTGATAACCACTTTTGATCTAAGTGAAACTTGGGGTCAGAATATTAGTTAATTCTTTCATTTTGTCTTTCAGAAGCGGATGCAGTTCCTGCAGCTGAGCTCAGAGCACCATCAAGGACTGATGCTGCGCACTTTCACCAACCCTCAGATCAGCAACAAGGGATGAGGAAATTGCAGAAGCTATAAAATAAAGGCAAATTCAGGGAATGTTTGTTCCTAAATAAGAAATTCCCCATGAAGAATTCAGCAGTGTCAGCCTGCTCTCCTTGCCTGCATGAACAATGTCTTTCTTGTAAAGCTGGAAACCTCATCTTTGCCACAGCACACGCACATTTGAATCCCTCAAATATCAGTCCATCACATAAAGGAGGGAGCAGACTGGCAACTAAAAGGCATGTCCTTGTTTTTTATAAAACAAGGGCATTTGATAACCTAATGGGACTATTACACATTGTGAGGCTGTTTCAAAGAGACAGAAAAGAAAAAGTAATGCTTTTTGCACTGAATTGTATTAAACTTTAACAATTCTGTAATTTTGTTATAGCTCCATTTACATACGGCCATATATATAATCTACTCAAAAGCATTTACAGTTTTTACGGCTATAATGATTTATTGACTATAAAGTAATATATACTAAATAGTTCCTATAATATTTTGGAATAGAGAGTTTGTCTCACCAGTTAATCTTCCCAAAAAATGAGATTTAAAATGCCTCAGTACACACCATTAATATTTATCTCTCTAAATTCTGAGCATTCCATGAGAAGTGGGGAGCTGATGCACCTTTTCCTCTTTTAAAAAAGTTTTTTGTATTTAGTTCCAATCCCCAAATTGTATTTTCTCCTTAATTTAGGATTAACAGCATCAAACTGTAAGTGTACACCATGACTGAGAAGAAGCCTCTTTTTCACTGGGCAGAGAGGTTGAAGTTGTCCAGGTATCACATGTGGGGACAGACACAGTGTGCTTTCCTTCCTCTATGTGAGCAGAAACACAGACCCTTTGATGATATCTGGAGATATTTTCACCAAAAATATGAAAAATGCGTACCTGATACTTTGTTTTTTAAATACTGTCTGAACTAAAATAGGAATGGATTTAAGAGGAAACAAAACCACAGCAAAGATAGGCTCCCTCATATTCACTATAAGAGCTTCTGAAAAAAACAAGGGGGAATTTACTAAGCAGAAAATGCTGCCCCATGTCTACTGAGGCACATTTTTAGGACAGCCTGATTTTTTACTTTATTTTTTTTAAATGATTCTGCAAAAAAATGTTTTCTATCCAACTAAAGATGGAGTTCACTGGATTAAAGAGAGGTCAAAAACTGGTCTGTGAAGCACAGGTGAGAATACAGACCTTTTTGGCTTCAAACTTCTGCTTTGTATGCTCACTGTGCTGGGTAAAAGAATAAAAGGAACCTGTTTGTGAAGGAGCTGATACTGGATCACTCCTGTCAGTTTATGTCACACCTTTCTGGGGACAAAACAACTTGCTTGAACAAACCTTAGTTGGATTGAGAGGCTGAGGGCTACCGAAAAAATAGCCTAGACTCAGAAATGCAGAGTTTCTCACTGTACAAGCATGTAAACCTGCTTTTGCAAAACATCAAAGTCAACAAGGTCTGTCGTCTTAAGGATGTAGAGACCTAAATTAAAGTTTACCCTGAAACTGAGAAGACAAATACTCTGTAACACACTATTAGGCAGAAGCATCTTAGCTAACTATAAATAAAAAGTGCCATAAACAATCTCACCATGGCAGCAGAGTTCTGCGCAGGCTGATTCATACTTCTGCAGCTCGTCAACTTCTTCACCCCACGCTCCCGCAGGTATCTCTGCAGGGTAGCTGTGATATAATCTGTTATATCAGACCTCTCCAAAATGCTGCACTGTGACATCAGTGTCAGGATCTCAACTGTGACATACGGAGTTTGTAATAAATAACTTTTTCTGATTCACCTTAACTTGGGTTATAAACAAATTCACAAAGATGTATGCAGCATCCACAGTCAGCAGACCCTTCTCCAAGCACACCCTGACTTGGGGTCAGAATTGTTACTGGAGTGAAAGTATGGTTCAAACCAAGCTGTCCTAAAAAGTCTCCTCTGAAGGAGAAAGAACTGAACCCAGAAGACTACAAAAAATGTGCATTATTATTTTAAACATCCTATGATTTTTTAGCAGCCAACCTTATTTTCAAGCCCAGCTCTGTTGAGTGTAGCTGGCAATAGCAATTAAATAGGAGTAAAACCAGGGCAGTTCATCCAGATAAATGCAGAACATTAGGGCTTTCTGGGGTTTTAAGTCATTAAGCCTGGAAATATATCATGTGCGCATGCACATAAAAATGTAGTCTACAAAGAGTTTTGCTAAAATTCAGGAACAGATTCTTCCTGAGTTGAAAGCCATTTGTTCGCTGACATTAAAAAAATAAACACATTAAATCTCACAGCCAATTCCAGGTTTCTACCCTGCAGTTACCAGTGTTTGTTCTGTATTAACATCCGTCTTGATGGTTGTGTTCCTAGATCCATCTAGATCCCAGAAAACATTTCGTACATTGAAACAATGAGTGCCCTATTGTTGCTGAACTTATGCAGTGTAATTACTTGTTATCCCATTCACAATTCTTGCTTTGCTGTCATTTCAGGCCTTTCCAAGTGCTTGAACACGAAACACTACAAGAAGGAAAGGCCAAGAAGTGCTACTCTAAAACTACTACTTGCTATGACTGAAGAGATCTTTGCTACTCATTTATCTGTTTAATGTACTAACTCTCTTCTGTCTTGACTGGCTATTTATTTGCATCGTTTCCCCCAGTGATGCAGTCTTCAAGTGGATCAAAGTAATTAATCGAATAAGTATATATAGCAATGAAGCCTCTCTGAAAGGGAAGAGAGAGAAATTCATTGCGGATAATAAATGTCTGAGAGGGTAAGACTAGACAGACGCATTATTTTTATACACATGCTGTATATCGCTGCTGGTCGCATTGGCTGTGTAAGTGTTCTTTGATATAAGTATGCCTCTAAAGAGAGTGGTGGGAATCTTGTGCTGGTGGCTGTATTATGCAAGTCTACTGTCAGATAGAGTGACTCAGGAGGTAGCTCTTATTTTGAGAAAAAAAAAAATATGGTTTTGGTTCAGGAATTCTCCTCTGGAGGCATAACATAGTGCTTAAAATGATGAGAATCCCTCCTTGGAGGTATCTCTTACCAAGAAAGAGCTATAGTCTAAAATTGCAATGCTAGAAACACTGCCCTAGAGAAAGTTATAATACAATGATGAAAGGCTGAGATTCATTTCTGCAACATAAGAAAAACTCTAGCATGGCTCTCAACCAATGCCATTTTAAATCTAGGAACATTTGTGCCCTAAAGACATATCCTACTGCAGCACCACATACTAATGTTGCAACTGAGGAATTCTGGGCATGTCAGTAGAAATATCCTGAAAAGGAGGATTTCCTCCAGTGAAAGCTGATGAAGATCTGTGTCATTTGACAAAGATCACCACAACCCTCATCATCAATGCTTTGAAGGTTGCTCTGTTTCACAGTATACTTAGTAACTGAGGCATTTCAACACCTACCACTTCATTCTGCAGTGAAGGGTGGACTTTGAGACTGTTCAGTATGATGTGTGATCCCTTCGAGGCCACTTCAAAAAACCATTCATCCTGAAGGACAGTACAAAAAGCTAACTTGCCACTAGTTGCATTTGAGACTCTTCTACTAGGAGAAGGCTCTTCTCTAGAAATGATCAATGCACAGGTCATGATGATTTACACTAGGAGTCAGCTGAGGAAGCTACCTTGGTATCAGAAATAATGGCATCATTCCTTTTCTAAATTGAGATAGTATCTGCAGACAAGCTTGACCCCAAGCAAGGACTTCATCATTTTACCACATCACATCAATAAGTCACACTCCTTTATCGATCATCAGTGGGTTCACAGAATTGAGAAGATTATTGTTGGACAAAAGTTAGCCTTTTAACAGACTCAATTAAGTGACTTTATATTAGAAGAATACATTAGGAAAGTATAGTAATCATGTAATAGGACGAAAATTGATGGCATCCTTGTGAACCTTGATGGTGTGTCTGAAAACTTCTCTGTGCTATCAGTATCAGGCGGTTGACAAAAAAATAAATATCATCTCTTTTCCCAACCTTATCCTGTCACATGAAATCTACGAATAAACTGCAATTATATTTTAATTTTTTATTAACTTATAATTAATTAATAACATTAATTTATTTGTTTATATATGACAAGTTTAAATATATCTTCCATTTTCTGGTGTGTGTTTTCAACAGCAGACATCCACAGAGTCACAGAAGAGCTGAGACTGGAAAGCCAATTCAGTCAGTTTTCAATCCAACTGACTGTCCAAAGTCTAAGAAGAGATCCACTTTTTTTTTTTTTTATCATACGTGCAATAATGAATCATTCTTGCTCAGCTAGATATCAGCCACGTATTTGCAATTGCACCATCAAGGGCAATAATTGCACCTCTGCGTCTCTACATTTTCATCAGTTTGTATGCAGTTACTTGAACGGCAACCACACGCTCTCATAAAAATTAGGTCTGTATATGTATGAAAGGTGGAACTATATTACTAGTCATGACTTTGATTCCTCCTCCAGTCCATTGCTAAATACCCATGGCTAATTTATGCAGCATAGACGTGGTGCCAAGTCATTCGCTGTCTGATGGCAGAAACACTTCTCAGACATACAGTTACCTTAGACCATCCTCATGTGGGCAAACCCATCCAGGCCAGCTGGGAGCTACAATTCCACTTTGACCTTAGCATGTATTTGACCCCAATATCTCCCTAGTGTACATCTTATTTACACATTTCTATTCTTTACTTCTTAGCTCATTCAGAGAACTCCAAGAAAATAAGAAAATGCATAGGATATTAAGGATTAGTGCTGGTATAATTAATGAGAAACGATCAAATAGATATGGTAATTACAATGCTCTCTGGGACAAGGTGTTTAATGGGACAATTCAAAGTACATCCAAGGTATTTAATCCCTTGGAACTCATTTTGCATCTGCTTTATTACAAATGAAATGTGAAGACTTAAGCACTGGTCTTGCTTTCATTGTTCAGGAAATAGAGCTTATAATTATCTCCATAAAGCAGGAAGGTATTTAAACACTTTGCATTCTATGTATAGCAACAGGGTATGGTTCACAATGCAAATCCTACAGGACCCTAAAATACAGGCAGATCAAAAAGAAAACTGCAAAGTAATATAACTGAGATGTGGTAAAGTGTTATATATAAAATCTTGTGCACTTAAAAAAAATACCACTTTCCTGTCTAGGAAGAAAAAAAAAAAATCAACACCACCACAACAAACTGCCTCTCCAGTTTCAGGGAAACCAGCAGTCCTTGCCAGAAAAATAAATCAGACAGTAGGAGACAAAAACTATTACAGATTCGCTGTGTGAAAAAGTGACCTCACTGAAATTGGCTTTAGCATTGTGGATGAATGCCCGATGGCTCGAAACAGATTTAGTTTAGTCAACCTTATCTTCTTCAATGGGAGATGTTATGAAACATACCGGTTATAAGGTCAGCACTGCAAGGTCAAAAGCATGCATTGTCACGTCCTACGTACTGCATTTTGAAATGCAAACAAAACACGGGAGAAATAAGGTAACCTGTCACCTTTTGAGCAGATAGGGACAGTTATATAAGAGAAGGAGAAAAAAGCAAGGGAAAGTAAAATGATTGATTCAGCTAATAGCCGAAATCAAGAGAGCATGGATTCGTGCCCCAAACATTTCACATAGTATTTTAGCTCCTGAAGCTGTGTTTAGCCTGGTCTGCCTCTTAGAGCCTTTTCAAATAGCAGAAGTCATCACAGACGATTGTGTTCAATATCGTAAAATACCCACACTGCTTCAGTTCCTGTCCACTGTTATCGGCTGGACTGGCATCGTAAATCAGGCATGGCCAAATTAGCTGAAGACTAATGGACCGGTTGCCAAGATATAGCTGTTTGCCTTTAGATGCTGAAGTCTGAAGAGGAAATTCTTGTTCTATTCACTAGTAGCATCTGCATCCTTATCTTAAAAGTAATACAGCAACCCACCTAAACTAATGTCTTCCTCATTTTTAGCAATCGCCCTGCGCAGTGACCACTGAGCCACAGCCCAGTATACCACTTGGAGTATTACCAATTGCATTAAGAAAAAAGCAAAAGAGAAAAGGTAAAATGAAAGAAAAGTCATGAATGGTATCCCAACTGCTCTAACAAAAAGCTGGAAAACCAAAAAACAATGCCATCATGTAGAGGGAAGGAGAGGAGAGAAGTTACTTCAGTCATATAATGTGAAGTTTAATGAAGATGACAAAATGTGGTATAACACATATATATTCAGTTTGGGGGAAAACTTTGTTCTGTCCTTATTGACAGAAATCTGCAGCCACTTAGGCATAATGGAATTCTCTATGACACCTACTATGTCCTCACACTAAAACCTCCCACCATTTGGAGAAGCTGGTGCATCTAAGAGATGCATGTCCCTTAAAAGTATTCATTAGAGGAGTTTCATCTGGCACAACATGGCTTTGACAATGCTGCAGGAAGCACAGTTGGAACAGTAACTTCCTTTTCCCAGTTTTCCTCTAACTTGGGCAGGTATTTGTAGAAGATTGTTTAAGTTTCAGTATCTGGGGGCTGGACAATAAACATAATTTGTGAAGGATGCAGAGAATCACTGCCCAGTGCCAGTCTTCAGAGACACACTGCATAAAGAAGCAGTTCTTGTATAAAAACACAATTTTGTGCCTTATATGACATGGCTTTTCTCAAGCCATGAGGCTTGTACAATGAATTTGCTCAGAGCAGGTTACTCTATTTTCCCTTGTCTTTCTCAAAGGTGTACAAGGAGAAAGGGGCATTTGAAATCTAAGGGCAGTATGTTTGGAAACACAAACAATAGAAAAAATGCTTCAGAGAATTTTTATGCAGCATGAGAGCATAAAACCTGCCTACATGAGAGGTATACATGATAGGACAAGGAGTGATGGCATTAAATTGAAAGTGGGGAGGTTTAGATTGGATATCAGGAAGAAGTTCTTCCGGGAGAGGGTGAGGAGGCACTGGGACAGGTTGCCCAGAGAAGCTGTGGATGCCCCATCCCTGGAAGTGTTCAAGGCCAGGCTGGATGAGGCTTGGAGCAACCTGGTCTAGTGGAAGGTGTCCCTGCCCATGGCAGGGGGCTTGGAACATGGTGGTCTTAAGGCCCCTTCCAACCCAAACCATTCTATGATTCTATGACTTTCCTGAACTTCTAAACTTCTGGCTAAAAGCCACCCCAAGGACTTGATACTACCTGTTATAAAGGAAGATACAGATTGAATCCCAATTCAGGAGAACAGAAAAACTCTAAAAAGAAATCGATTTAGCAGGAGTTCACTCAGCCACCCTCCTCTAAAAATGACTGTTGTTGAATTCAGTGAGGCCAGACATGAACACTACCCTCAGGCTTGACAATCTGTCAGAAAACAATGCTAGTGTCCCATGCCATTTTGCATTTGGATATGAAATAAATCATGAAATGGTTTTTCAGGCCTGAAAAAGCTGTTCATGTTCCAAAGCTTCTAAAAGGATAGGCTGAGTCCATTAATGATAACATTTGTCTGGGAAAAAGCAAATGGACAGGTACTGGGCTTCAGGGAAGAATAGCATTCCAGAAACACTTAAGCACATTGGAAACTCTCTTCTGCACTAAGCTCTTGGTGTAGAATCAAAAGCCTGACTTCTCAGCTCTTGTGGTATCTTCCTTCCATCTTCAAAATAACTTATAAGAACAACCTAATCCTTACAGCATCTGGGTGATACCCTGATGAAGATGAGTTGCCTCACTGATCTGACTCAGCATCAATTAGGAGACTGGTTCTCAGTGCCTCCTTCCCATTGGCAAGAACACGCTTCACTCCTGGTTGAACTTGGCGGTTTAGCAAGACTTAGACCTTATTGCTCGGTGATGACATGAACAGGTTACCTTTATGAGTAAGTGAGTAAGAGAAGAAAAATTTACTATGCAGCAGGACCATAAACAATTTATTTAGTAACTAATCCTACCTCCTTTTTAATAGAGTGGCTGAAAGGTTTCTCAAAATAAAACATCTTGATGCTAAACCCTTGTTTTCTTGTTTGAAGACTGGACTAAGGCCCTGGACTGCTTCCAGAATACCAAGTCAGCAGCCAGAATATTAGTACCGCACCGGAACATCAGTGAGTGTAACTGCAAAGTGAAATGTGACTTCATATTAATATTGGGACTGTCCCTTTAGGGTCTAAATGCTTCTTTATTCTCTCGAACACCACTGACAACATACATACATACCGTCTGCCAGCACCCGCAGATTTGAAAAACATAAATTCACGAATGTAAATGTGGCTTGAGCATGACAAGAGCGGAGTTGTGAAAATATCTGCATTCATTCTAAAGGACAAAAAAATTTTGGAAATACTGTACCTATAGACCAGCACCAAAGAAAGTAGCTGTGTCTAAGGAGAATGCAGAAATCTCTGCACCAACTGAAAGGAAAGGAAACATTTGGATGTAAATGCAATACTGTTTCTCAAAAAGAACTTCTATACATTTCCATATAGCCGACAGAGATTCTGCTATGCTGTGTACATAATCTCTTTAAATGGCCACTAATTAACCATAAGAGGCCAAAACATTTACTTAAACCAAAATCCATTTTTTTAAATGTTCCTTATCATTATCACGTCATCTGTTGTTACATATCAAAGACTTCCTTAAATAACATTGTATAGTATTACCTTTAGGAAGATCTGCAAGTGAACAGAAAATAACCTACCAAAAATACTTTCAAAAATACCTCTTCTTTTTTTCAGTCAGTTATGTAACTTCTCTCAGGCTATCAAAAAAGATGTTAAGAAAAACTTCTTATCTTGTTAATTATAAATTATGACTTCTTGATGCTTGTTTAAATTAAAAAACATTTTAAAAGACATATATAATTGAATTAAATGTTTGATATTTTATGAACTTTCTAGATGCCTTTTTCAGTCTGTATTTTTTGCACTAACTTTGCTGAAGTTATTTCTTACTTCCTCAGTCAGTAAAAGCTAAATATTAAACGGAAAGCCAGAAGAGATTTGGACAGAAAACCCAACACGAGCCATGCTGTATCAGAAGAATTGTGTGGTTTAAAACCCCGTAGTTGCAACTTGGGAAATGCCAGGAATAACACTGTCCATTTTTCTTTGTATGGCTTGGCTCCTCTCCGTACACTCCACTGCTTCTATGAGCCCTGCAATCCAGCCCATGCCCCCTCCTTTCAGTGCTACTTCTGTTCCTGCTTCCACCACGTCCTGCTAATATTTCCTTCCACAAGACTATTGGGTTTCCCATTCAGTGCCGTTATCTCTCCTGTTGCCCATCAAATACTTCAGGTCTTCTATCCTTATCTGCCCTTCCCTTCATCAGCAGGTTACTGTCTGTTTGCCTTCTCTTGCCATTCCATCACATTTCCCTCAGGCAGTTCTCTCCTGTTTCCTCCAGACTGTCAGCACAGGACAGACACTGTCTACCCTCAGCTGCTGTGCCAGGCAATAAATCTGGATACAGCAACAGAGCTGCTTTTCTACTAACTTTCTCCTGCATGTTGGAGCATGTGTATTGTCTCTCAGTCCTGGGACGCTGTAGGTGCAAACCCAGCAGCAGGACTGGTCCTAACCATGTTCAGGTCACACAAAATCTTCGGTGAATCTAGCTAACAGCTGTTAACAAACTTGTATGGATCACATATGGAATATGTCAGAAGCTTACAGCTTGTCTAAATCCTTCAGAGAGATTTCAAAGGACGTATCCCTCCTTGCACACTTCACTTTCTTCAGATCCAAAACTGCTTTTCAGGAAAAGTGGTTTGCAGTCTTCAGGAGTTCTTTTTTGGGGATGTATGAAGAGAAGTCCGTTCTATTTCAGACCAATACTTACAATTTTGGTAAACTTACAAACATTTTGTATGTATCATGGAGAATGCTGGGTAAGCTTCACACTCACCATCTCTGTTGCTTTCATCTGTGTGTATTTTTGCCCATCCACCACGTGCTTCCCTTCCCATAACTTGACAGTGCTGTGCTTTCTCAAAAGGGGTCAGGTTGGACAGGCTCACTGGTGTTGCAATGCCTTATCATCCCCGGGAATATGATGACCTTACTCACCCAGACATAAACCTCAACAGAAGAATCTAAGAGCAACAAACTCCCACTTGGAGAAAGATAGAAACCAGAAAACGGAGTCAGTATCGTCTCCTGCATCCACCAGTTCAAGCCCATGATTTCTAACCACCCAAAGCAAGCCATTAGGTATCAGCACCCCCTCCTGCATGCTCGACAGCATGCAAACACATAGGCAGCGCAGACATGCCTATCATCTGTACACAGTCTCCAGAGGCTCCAGGAGTCTGGATCTGCACATCAGAAGCAGATTTATTGGACTGTGACTATGTGCTCTGCACAGTAAGACCCAATGAATCTTGTGTTGGATTGATTAAAATTGTAATTGTACAATCTCTGTGATCCAAAGAACAAGGAGTCATTTTTCACAGTGAAACACTTTGCAATTGGACAGACTCGAACTGTCTGCCTCACAGCATTTGTGGCTGTTCTTTACATTGCCACATAAATCAAAGGCATGTATTTTGACCCTTCTACACATAATGCAGCCAAATAGGAAGCAATACAACAACAAAGAACATTGCTATTGAATTCAGAGCAGCTTTTCAGAAAGAAAAACAGTAGTGGATAAAAACCCCTTAGCTTTTCACAACATTAGATATGCTCTTCATAATAAAAAATACAAAAACCATACATTTAACAACTAGGTTGCTTAAACTACACCAACATTCCATTTTTACTGCCACATATAAAAGGGGAAGGGAGAGGGGGAAATGCAGACATAGAAATAGCTAGCAAAATGGTCAGGTTCCTTTCAAAATTAGAAGGGGGTAGGGAGGGGAGAAACTGAATTACCCTTACTTATTTGTATTTTTTAAAAGCTTTTCATAAGACCAAGAATTGAAAAAGGCTCTCCATGCCTGATGTCTTCAGGCAGTCACTTTGAAAAGAGATTTTAGAGCCTGGTTAGTCATCCATTATGGCTATGGAGAAACAGAAACCTACATGCAAATAACCTGTGAAATGTCAAAACTTCTGCTAGACCTCTTCAGGAATTCTACTACAGCTCATGGGCTAAGATTTGGGTGTCAGTTTACATTGCTAGGGCTCAGAAAAACTCTCCGCTACAGTAGAAAAACTGCATGTATTTATCTTTGAGTGACTCACACACACACACACACCCCAAAAACTGAACGAGAAGTAAAAAAGCATGGACAGTCAGAAGAAACAACCATATTTTCGGCAGTTAGGATGTTTTCTCAGGGGACTGTTAAGACAGCTACTGTGACGCCTAGTAAGTCTAGGTTGGTGAGGAGCTGAACCCAGAGCAGGCCAGAGACAAAGTCTAGGACAGAACGACTCACCAAACGGACTGCTATTGCCCAAGACTCTTAAATCGGGTGGTTCAAACTCGTGTTACACAGTTAATGAGTTACCTTAGCATCGCATTATTGATTCTGCTCTCTAAACTATTTGCCATTCAAAGGGCTGCACAGGGAAGAGATTAGAGACACACTAGTGACACCAGTGGAACGCAGCTTAGCTGCCCACCAGTGCACCCCTGTTCTGTGTGTGACACAGGGCATGCCAAGACTCCAAATGCCAGTTTGTCCCACAAACTATCTTAATATGATGAAGTCACCACATAGGCAAACAAAACTGCAAAAAACCCAAAACCTCAAGATGGAAAGTACCTGTGCATTTCACGTTCATGCTCACTGCTAGTAATTGCAACTTCTGCTGCAGCCCCCAGCAGCTACAACTGCTGCTCAGGTGACACCTACAAACTGAGCTATTGCCACCGAGCCAGCTTATTTACACTCTGTGCAATCACATACACTAGGCATGACGGTCCTTGATTTTGAGTCATCCTTAGTGAAGCCACTTGCACAGCTCCCCACAGCTCTTACCTGAAGTGATGAGAGCAAATAAAAATCGTGTCTTGCTTACAGCAGGTGATGCCACCATTCTATCCAGTTAGTAAAAGTACAAGCATAATTTCCAATGAAAAACGGAGTGTCTGTGCTTAATCACTTCCTGTATTTCACATTATTTGTTTATATTTAGAAACTAATGGAAGTCAATAGTATTTTTCACAGCCCGATAAAATAAAAGCGAAGTCACGGAGATTTTACCATTAGAAGCACAAAATTCAGACTCAGCAAAGCAAATTATTTCAGCTTGTCTGCAATCTAAGATCACAAAACATGCATTTATCCACCCATAATAATTTCAGGGGGCACATGATCAGTGGAAGCACTCACCTGCAGCTAAGGTAGAGAGTCGGTCAAGTCAACCCAGTATGTTAGTGAGAGAAACCCATGCACAGCTTCTGCCCAAGAGCCTACAGGAGCATCTGTTACCGTGTCAGACCGCAGTCTCCAATACTTCAGCTGGCAAGGTCAACATATGTTAAATTCTTCAGAAATGGTAAGGGAATCATGGCCCACACCATCCCAGTATACTCGCTTTTATTCAGAAGGTTGCAGAACCACTGCTTTTATTTAGAAAAGTTTAGGAGGATGACAAGTCAGGCCTCAGAGCAATATCAAGACTTTAAACTCGCCCCTGACACCAACAAATTCTGAAGCATAAATCCCCTGTGTTCAAAAGCCTCTCCTACGGGGTTTACTATTTTCTGCACCTGAACCCAAGTGGTTTGAAGATACAGTTCAATTTTTCATTTCTCTTGAGAGCCCTTCCACGTAGTCGAAGAACGGAGCTACTGCATTGCTAAATCACTGAGTCAATGTCAAGGTCATGTGTTTATTTGATAATCTCTGACAGGCTATAAGAAAACATGTCTTGAGATAAACATATCGCCATGACTGGGGTTCTATACCTTTTTATTACAGATTATAGCTACTTCAGAAGAAACAAAGTAAGGCATACCTAGCTCTTTAAAAAATTGCATTAGTGATCTGTTCTCTTCATTTGAAGCCTCCTCCTGTTAAGTTATTGAGTATTAGGATCAGAATTGTCCCACCTGGGGGGGGGTTGAACAAAGTTCCTTCCTGAACATACTGGCACAGCTCCTGGCATTTGCTGGTAACTTTCTTTGTCAAAGTGACTGACATGAAGTAATCCTTGTTCTAGGAGTCCATTCCTAGGACACTCAGGAGGGCTGGACCAGGGGACTGTCAAGGGCTGGCTGTCCTATAGGTTACCGTAACATAAGGACACACTGTAATTACAAAATAAAGCAACTGGCTGTGAAAGACTATAGCCAGCCAAACAGGAGTTTGTTTTACCTTATAAATATGTAGGAGCTGTTCTGTTTCCATTTACTGTTTCAGCTAATGGCCATAGGAATTTTGCCAATTTGCTGTGTCAGGTATGTCAGTGCTCATTTGACTTTCCTAACCAGGTTTTTCCTAGTAATGCGCACCAGAAATCTACTAAAAAACAATTTAAAAAAAACTAGATCCTTTATCATCTGTCACAATTACAGGACTTTTCTGAGATCAGGATGTTATGACAAAATGTTTATTAATACATAAACTGTTTTATAGGTGAATGATCGGTAACACAACATACACAAACAGACCACTACAAAAAGCTGTTCTGAGTTTGTACCAACCTTCAGCTCTGACATTCACTGCTGTCCTTTCACATGCTCACTACAGCCAAATTCTGTCTATACTTTTACCTCTCCCTTTCTGAGAGCAACTTGAGAACAGAAAGGTCATTGGTGGGTCTCTTTCACTCCAATAAAACCAAAACCTAGTTTAACAGCAGAGGAAAAATATGATAATAAGAAATGCAATATAGCACTCTCCTCTTCAATGCAGCCCTGGAAGGCTGCAGTAGGAACGAAACCCTGGGGAACAGATGCCTTCAGTCTTGCAGAACACAGGGTTTGTTAGCAAATCACCACCGATGTCCCCTTCTAGTGAGAAGCTTTTCTCTACTGAGAAGTTTTCTCTGCAACAGCAGAGAGCAAAACTCTAACATTCAGGGAAGTCAGGCACGTACAGAGCATCACAGTGTTTCAGAGGGTTATCCCAGAATGACTCCCAGCTAGCTGCATAGCTCCAGCCCTCTAAGTCCCATTCCCTGGACCTGCATGGCACAGATAAGAAATGTGACTGCAGCTGGCCTTCCCATTTTTCTTTTTTTTTTTTTTCCTCAGTCAAGAGAAAGGCAACTGAGTCCTAAACTACTGGCAAGACTCTGTGGGAGGAAACAAACCGCAAAGCAATTTATAGCGAGTATCGATCACTTGGTTGAATGTCCAGGAAGTCAATCTGTGCTCAATCTTCCCTAATGCACGCTTAAATACTACACACTAACTACGAGGGACAGCAGAGCTCTGACAGCCCATCTATACCGAGTGTCATTTAATTCTGCTCATACCTGAGCGATCTTTAAACGAGCCGCAGCAGCCAAGCCCTCAGCAGCAACCAGCTATCGGAACACTCACTTCTTGCTTGAATTTCTCAGCCTCTCCTCAGCTCTGTGGTGTTGTCCTGTAGCAAGTGTAAGGTGTGTGTACAGATAGGCAGATGTGTACAGATGTGCACAGTGTGCATGTCTGCCGTTCCTGAAGCAACTTGCAGTGTGTATCCGTGCCCAGAGCTGGCGGCAGGGGCTGCAGGGTGGCTCTGAGGCGAGCCCGGGGGTGCCATGGGCCAGACAGGATTGACCGACTGACCACAACCTGCCATTGCCCATCCCCTGCCCTGGCTGGAGCTGGGGGTAGGGAATCACACCAGGTATTGTCTCTGTTCTGTTGTCATTCCCCTTGTCCACTGCACTCAGAGAAAGTAGTAGACAATTATCACAGTAAAAACCCAAGCCTACAAACAAAGCCTAGATAACAGGTAATACAAATCATCAATTCCTGTAGAACCAAACTTCCCTTTACAGGCAAATACAGTCAATGAAATTATGGTAAGTATCATCTTCTATCTAACTTACATTTAATTACTTCAAAAAGGCTGCATAAATCTGATTAGATCTCTAAAACACACTTGTGTTATAGCAGTTTCTGCACCACTAAGGAAATTATTAGTTTTCCTGTGCAATATAGGTATGCACATATATACATACTCCAGCCTACAATAAAACGAAACATAAATTAAAGTTGTACAGAATATGCAAAAGGTACTTCCTAGCTTTCATTAAATTTTATCTCCAAAACAATTTTTGCAATAGCCTCCAAGTTTTAACATAAGAAACCAACCAGATTTTCCAAATCTTCTGATTCACATGCTAGTTAAAGTGACTGCCCTTGCTAAACGTTTACTAGCCAAAATACACCTGATCATGCTGAAATCTCCCACTCACAGCACAAGCCCCTTCAGGCCACTGTATTTCAGGGATCAGTTTTGGCTATTCTGGAAATGCTGACAGCATTTGTTTCAAGTCCACATTTGTCACTTCTCACTTAGGGCAAGATCAACAGCTTTATTTTTCTGGACTGCTTTGTCTTCACAATACTGTCTCATGAGTCAGAGATGCTATGACAAGCTGGCTCATATTTCCAAAAAGCTTCTCAATGCACCACATGAGTTATGAAATTATGTGTATTCTAAACTATTTTGGCATAGAAACAAACATTTAAAGTCATTAAGCAGAAGGGTGGATAAATTTACTAAATTTCACTATAAGCATTTTTCAAATATTTTTTAGCACCTGATGGAAATTCAATCTTTAATGGCCATAAGGCAGGTACCTCAAAAAGCTTTCTCCATAAATTAAGCACTTTAAAAAGGTACTAGAGAAAGAGCACTGTCGGGAGGAGGAAAGCGAGTGTGATGCATGAGGTGGTTCAGTGCTGGGCACTCTGCCCTCAAGTCAGCATCAACACCAACACAGAGGCAGTGGTACCACTGTGGTGGACAAAATGTCAGCATCAGGTCGGAGACACCAATGCATAATTACCACATATCCCACAGGCATGGCTAACTGTACCTTTTGGAGCAGTTACATAATATCCACTGAAAACACCTACTAATAGTTTGAATTGGATAGAATATGCCCCTCATTCCACCCCAGTAGTGTGTAATGTGGCCTTGCCTGATTAGCAAGACGTTGTATTCTGGCCAGAAGTAGCTTATTACCGTGTAAAAGCAATTTTGTAGCTTAAGTCGCGTATTTTTCCATCCTAAAACAATAAACTACAAGAGCTGAGGAGAAAGTGGAGTGGGATCATGAAATATTTCACACATAACAAAACTACGTGTGTAAAAAGGTATTTGTGATGTGCAAAACCGGGAAAGGTTTTATATATACAGAATATCATTATTATTGCCTGTAGGTACTAGAATTTGACTGTTTCACCTCTAGATGTCAAGGACAATAGTTAATTTGTGCAAAGTAGATAAATGAGGTGGAAACTAATCAGAAGTGGTTTGTTTATCTGTTCTTTGATGATATATTACACTGCAATAATAAGACAGTAACTGTGTGTTCTATCTGGCTGAGAATAACTTCCAACATCATTTCTCATTTTTACATATCAGATCTGAAAGCACCTCCCAGCCTTTGAAGTCTAGCAAAATTCAAAAACAGTAATTAAGCCCAGCCAACTGGTAGCAGGGGATTTTAACAACAGAAGTAGCAACATTAAATTCCACCAAGTCTGTAGTTCGTTACTTCTCTCAACCGACTTGTGTGCGTGTCATCTCCTGTTTCCTCTGAATTTAATGTTCACAAGTACCAGATTGCATTAAAATGGTATTTTTTCTTTGTGCTGGGCATCTCTAAATATGCATGTGGTTTTAATTGCATTTTAATTGTTTGGTTTTTTTAATGTGAAAATATTCATTGTTAATACTCTTTTCTGAGTACATTGAATCACAACACAAGAAAACAATTTTTCAGAACACACATAATATACTTTGATGTAAAAGTCTGTATGGCTAAATATACCCTTAACAACCCCCTACAACCCGCATGCTTGCTGGGAGATGGGAGGGTGGGGAAGGTTTTTAGAAGAAAATTTTCTGTCTTACGCTGAAAATCCAGAGGTTTGCCAAAAAGCTGATGTAGTTCAGCGAAAGACACAACTTCCAGATCAAAGACAACTAAAGAAAATTAATTAAATCACAATTTCAGTTAACTTGTCCAAAGGCAAGGGCCTCTCCTTCTCTCCTGTGTGGCAAACACTGACACGAAAGTGTTATATTTGTTAGAACTCACAGCAGCACATCTGCCTTTGCCCTCCAAAGGCCGGGACCTCCAGAACCAGAGCAATGTGACACAACACACAGTGCTTGCTTCATTTTTTTCCCCCCAATTATAAAACACTGCTATTTGCTTTCCCTTAAAGATGCCAATTACAAGCTGCTTATTAAAAAATAATTTACAGGCTGGAGGAAGTTGATGAGAAGCTCCTATTTCTGACAGCAGATTTATCAACAGAGAAAATGATAAAATAAATGAAGAGCGAGAAGAAGTCTATTTAAGCAAGTCAGTGAGATTAGATAAAAAAAATAAATTTGGTTGTGATAAGTGGTAGGAATTTGATTTAACGGAATTTACAAACCATACATAGGGTCTTTCACAAACGCATAAATGCAAGTAGAGGTCTAGTACAATCCTATTTCCTCCCCTGCCATCTCACTTTTATAAATGTAAAAAGCACTGACAGCCAAGTGAAAATAATGCATTACTTCAAGAGTTTTTAAAAGAAACTGAATTACTGTTGTGCAGTAATATTTATACCATCTGCCACTGTGCTATATCTCCGTTTTATAAAACATACATAAATTTTCAAAGCAGTGTTTTAGAGCCTTGCCTGCAACAGTGAGCAGCTGTTTCTGGAGTATGTCACATAAGCAGGCGTGAGCAGCCATGGATTCACCTCGGGCTTTTAGGAATGCACAGAAAACCACCAAAATGTCCCATTATGGAAAGCAAGAGTTTCATTCTCGTAGGTCACAGTCCAGTTTTGCCGATTCTTGCAAAATCAGATCCGGTGATAATTTTAGATAACTTGTAAATGTTCTGCTTTAGAATATGATGTGTTGAATGTCTGAGATTTGAACAATGTGAAGAATCCCCTACCCTATGGGAACTGAGTTTTTTCATATGTGTTGATAGCCAGCTGCAACCCTAAACTGGATACAGGTTATCTACACTTACAATTTAGGATGAGCAAAGGCCACATGGGTATTTTGGAAAATCAGATCTGTAAAAGCAGATATATATCATACTGTGTGCAGACCACAGGTCAGAAATGAGGAATCCAGGGTCTGGCTACTGACAAAACTATCAGGGTGTAAAAGCTCTTTTCAAGAGAACAACAGATTATTTCTATAGGTTTACAAAGAAGTTACAGAAGGCTGGACTTCTAAAAATGACTAATCTACTTCTTATTTTGCTGGGGTCTTCAATTTATTTATTTGCAGCACAGTTTGGCTTCCCCACATTCCCACCCCAAAAAAAACCCACACATGGGGGGCCTGCTCCTAATGCTTTGATTTCCTCTGTTTTTCCTAAGAGAAAAGAGTGACAGGCCGCGCTTACCTCACAGCAGTGATGGCTGGAGTGGTTCATGGGAATGCTGTTTCCAGTCAATTTTAGCCTACGTGGCATGTTCTTCAGAGAGCCTTAGTCATTCACAAATAATCCAAAGTGTCAGATGGGGAGGGATTCTCTCCTGCAAGACTAGAGCTATATAATGAAAATGCTGACAGTCTTTTAATTATCAGTGGCACAAGCGGGTGCTACTATAATAAATCTCTCTTTCCTAAACACAGATGAATCAAAAACTAATTAGTAGCTTCATCAAAGCTCTCTAGGATCAAAGCTGGTCTAAAAGATTATATAGGAAATGCTACTCCAACAGAGTTTAAAATGAAGACAGCCATTTGGGTATACTTCCACACCCCACCCTGGTAGCCAAAGGAGAACGCAGCACAGTATTCTGCTGACATAAAAAGACACCACATAACGCTGCATCATGGAAACATACACACATGTCGTAATTTCACTTTTTGTCATTTCCTTATTTTTTAAGGAAAACAGGAAGTGCACTGAATAGGAGAATTAAAACCCATGGAATGCTGTGACACTTAAAATGACGGTGATACAGCACTAAAAGACCCCTTCAGCCTACACTTTATAGCAAAACCAAGAAAATGGACATCAAACATCAGTAATCTGGCAAAACAATGAATCTGTAGATCCATTGTTATCCTCCTCTAACACAAGTGGCAATGATGCACTCTAAGATCATAAACCAAGGCAGTCGATTCACACAGCAATTACAAGCTCTGATAGGAACATCTAATTAGTGGTTCACCAAAAGCCCCAAGACAGAAATGCATCAATGTAAAACATTTGAATGATTCTGAGTATGTAAACTATAAAATAGTTTGGTTTAGTTATAGTTACAGCATGTTTGTTGGCATGCTAGAAACAAGAAAAAGACATTCATCTTAGAAATTCACCTTTATACCTGCCATAGACAAAGGATGTTTTTCTGCCAGAAATACAGTATTATCAGTGGAATTCTGTAATACACGCACGAGGTAGAGCTCTAAAGCTCGGACACTTATCCTATTAAATGGTAACATACATTTCTGGAGTTGAGCAAACCAGTCTAAAGAGCTGCCAAAAATTATATTTCTCATTTATGTAAAAGATTTTTCACTTCAAATGATGGAAAACAATTACAAGTATCTTCCAATCTTCCATTAATACCATGAAGATAAAGCAAATGCACACAGAAAACAAAAGAAATCACACTTCTGAAAGAAAAAATAGCAGAAAGAGTCACAAACCCCATACAGTTAGATAAACAAAATATTACAACAGGGTTTCTGTGACATGGAGATAAAACATTAACGAGGAGGTTTCAAAAGCTCGAATGACATTGTGTCATCAACAGGAGTTGAGTGCCAGCCTGCCCCTTCATTACTTTGAAAGCCTTGCCATAAAGCACTGCAGTAAGGAAACCTTCAGCATTGTCTAAGTAGCTGCAGGGAAGTATGGGGAAAATAAACTCAGAAAACAATGCAGATCTGAAGAACAAAACACCAATTCCTTTTGAATATAAAATATACTAGACTAAGAACTGAAACATTTTGCAAGTCCTTTTAAACCATAAATTGCAAATTGTACCGTCATTTACACAAGAAATTGCTGAAGACGTTACAGCATGAAATTCCGTTCCCACAGATTGCTTTTGAAAGCACTTGTGTATCATTTTCTAATTACAGCTTTCCAAAGGAAGAAAATTATTCTGCTAACTGCAAAGAAAGAATAGGAAGAATTTCTCCCCGCTGAAGTTATAGAGCTTGGCGGCACTTCATTCCTTGATGCCTGCCCAAGCTTATAATACAAATACTACAAACATGTATAATGCAGATACAACAAAGCCCGGAAAGAGCAACACCAACACATTGCTTGGATCAAGTTCAGCAAAAGGCCTCTGTTCTCTTCCTCCGGTGATTCAAACTTTTTTATTTTCTTTCATAAGAACTGCTGTACTTCCAAACTTTCATACCTGAATTATGTTTCTAAGTGCACATATTGTAAAAAGTTACTTTCCACTTTTGGAGTAAGATACTGAATTCTCATTCATCATATGACAAGCAAGCAATAGAAAAAGTGAAACCTGGGCACCTGGATTTTTGCCAGGTGAATGTTATCATCTGAAACCAGAACATCTGGTACATTTTCCAATGAAACTATGTAAGAAGAATGATCCAGCAGCATATGGAATACCCATGAAACTTTCTTTTAATTCCACATTTAAATATAATGTGTACACAACAGCAGAATATCAACAGAAACGCGTTCAGTTTTGTGAAATGAAGCTACAGAACAAGGTATTTCAGGCCCACGTTATGAGTTCATGTACAACATCTGGGCACCGGTCAAGCAAAACAAACTCTCCTTCAATAGCAGAAGTCATTACTGAAGGGCCTGAAGGATGCTGTAACACTTGCCACGAAGTGATACATTTAGAATTTCTGTTATATTGCAAAATAAATGGATTCTCTCCATTTTTTCTTGGATGGTGTGTAGAGGAAGGAAGATATTCATTCCTTATAACAATAAATGAAAATTTACTGAAAATCTTTTAATATCACAAGAGTAATTAGTGTCAGTCCACATACCATCAAATGCCAGCCTCCTAATAGAACACTCATGTTCCAAGTAAACACAACCTCCTGGTCCTCTGTGGTAAACTTTCACTTGATACTTTAAATACAACTGTATTTCCAGGGACAAAACTATTTGTCCATAGTGTAGTGACAAAGCTTTCGGATTTATGTTAAATAAATAATGACATTGCTTTAGAAATGAATAAATAAATTGAAGAGTTTGCACTACACAAACGTTCCCTGTGTGGTTCCATCCCTGCCCAAGATTTAGAGGTAGTTATGCAAGTCCACCTATCCAAGAACTCCTTCAGTTCTTTCAGAATGCTAAGCACTAGCAATGGTCAGGCATGATTAAACCACCATTATTAATGATCAAATGGGATTTTCTCTGCGTGAGGTTCATGCCTGGTCTGTTTTGCTGTACATATATTAATCAGCTCTGGTCATCACCTAAGCCTAACATACGGATAAGGTGAAAATTGCCATAATCTGGGCTTGCCTAGATTTCTGTGGTTCTAGGGTTGACGTAAATGCCGCACACAGGAGAAACAGATGAAATGAAAACAAGCCTGATGTTATTTATTCCATTTCACTTCTTGCTTTTCCTTTTGTTGGACTCAGTATTTTCAAAACAGCACAGGTAGACAAAGGAATCAAAAAGACAACATGAGAGAGAAAACCCAGAAAAATAATATTAACCCGCCATTCCAAAACAAAACATGGGGTGTCCTGGGGCTGACGGCATATTTAACTGGGTTACGGTGGTCACATCCTGAACTCATGTTTTCTTAGCTCCTGTAGAATCCAACCTAGACTGAGGTGCAGCTCCTTGGTTATGCACGAACACCAGCTGAAGCTTATCTCCACGGACAGGAAATTCAATTTATCTTTTAACAATATGCACTTTCTGAGGTCTATAAAGGTATTAGCTGTTGCTAATCATACCTCTAAGCTCCCAGGCTAGCCAAAATTCACATTAATCTCTTGCTGCCTTACCCAGTAAATACCTTCTAGCGCCCCAGGGTGCTGTTGGGACATAACCAGGTTTCTTCATATTTTTGAGTCTTCCATACTTTGTCAAACACAGCTGAAGCTGGTCTGCAAACACACCTACCCATGGAGGAAAAAAGGAATGACACAGCATTGTTTAATTATGTTCAGACAGAAATATTTATAGATTTACTGTTACAATAATAAAGACTACACCTCCCCATAAATCTTGACAGGCACAGTTTATTTTTCTAAACAGTGTAGCATATATATGCACAGTGTGAACAAAGATGCAGCCATCTGGTCATGAACATGCTTTTTAAACTAATTGAAATGGGTTCATTAGTAACACTTTCAGTGGGGTGTTGCTAACTGAAAATCCACCTGTAGTATTCAAAATACTTTCAGGTTCTCTGCAAGTCTTTATTAACCATCTCGTTAGCAGTACCAAAATGGTGCAGAATCAGTTTGGGGTACATCTCCCTTTGTCTGGAGACTGAGACTGGACCACTGCAGAATTCCACAGGCAACAGTCATAACCATTAAGTGCAAGCCATTTTTAGATCATTAAGATCCACCACCACTACTCAATTTAGAGAGGAGAAAAAAATCCTGAACACCACTACAATTGTTGTTGCGATACTGATAAACTGTTTCATCAAAAAAGGGATTAGGGACGCACCCGCCTTTTACTAATTTGCTTCAGATTCCCTAGTGTTCACCCCGGTCTTTTCAAGGTAAGTCAATTTATATTGCAAGCCTAAAGGGGAGATGGAAAGTCCTGAGATTCACTGCTTTTTCTGAAATAGCCTTTCTGATCTTCTCTTGGCTGCAGACCGTGCTGTGTCGGTGCCAGTGTGTTTGCATAATGCATGCTCTGCAGTGAACGGATTCTTTACTGGAAAACCCAACATTGCAATGTTTGTGGAACCTGTTGCAAAGAAAGCAAGCTGTGTTTGGGACAAGCTTCGGCTCAACAGCCAAGTAATTTGACCAGGCATTTTAAAGGACAACTGTAAATATCTCTTTAAAATCATCAGTACAGCTAAAACTAAGTGTGCCCAGAGATGGGTCTGAGTGAAGGATAAACACATTCCCCAGCCCAAGCCAATGATCCCAATTAGTCTATTCACACACATGAAGAAAGTGAACCAACACTGCGTTTGGGATACAATGTGAGACGGGGCAGTGACCTGCCCATCTCACCACTGCTCTCTCCCCAGTCCTGACATGTCTGAGAACAGCCAGAGCAGGTTGCACAGGCTGAGTGACTCAGCCAGTCTCCTGCAGAGAACATTTCCCTGGTAAAGCAAGTCCATGCTTGGTTCCAGAGCCAGCTACAAGAGGCTGCTGGCCTGTGGCATCCCAGCAGTGATGGCCAGGGCTCATGAAATATGATGACTTTGTCCCTGTGAAAAAAATAACTGGAATGGGCATTCCCTCAGTAAATGTTAACATCACTTTGTCCCCAGTAGGGCCCCATTGCTCTAAACTCAAACCTCAGAGTTTCCTCCCAGCACCTGAGCAAATGGGCAAACGGGTTTTAGAAACAATTTTTGTGAAGATGGGAATGAATTTTTTCTTACCAGGATGCAGAGAAGTTGTTGGCACAGGAAACGCTTTGACGCCTCGAGTCAGGGAAGCGTCCCCCTGAGGTCAAGGGGGATATCATAAAGCTTGCTGCAACAAAAAGGGATTCTCTGGACTCCAGCTAAAATATTCCTTTGTTGGGAACTCAAAAAGGTATTAACATATGCTAATAACCTACTTTTAAAAGATCATGGTAATGATGAGCAGGATAACCACTGAGATGTTAAAGATATCCATTGCCCCATTCTCCCATTGTGTGAGGACTAAGTTTGCTCTAAGTGTAAATTGTGATTGCTTCCCCCACATAGTTCCTACATCTCAGTAATCTGGCAGAAAATTCTTGCAGGAAAATTCTGATTGTGAGGACTTCAGCCCAACATCCTGTTACGGATCGCTGGCTGACTGACAGATAAGGAACACGGCACAGCCCAGAGCTTTTACAAATTTTTCTAGCTTATATCCTAAACGACGTCCTGTAAAAGAAAAGGGGAAAAAAGAGCTATTATTCTTTTTATGGTTATATCTTTAAAGAATACGGTTAATTGAGTAAAATACTAGGAATAGACACCTGTGGATACACACATTAAGCTTATGCAAGAGACTAAATAATGATGCATTACATGTAAAGTTTCCTGCGAGAAGGCCAGAGCATTGAATATCCGCATGTTGTTGACAGTGGAATTTTAAGCAGTGTTTTCTGTAAGACAGTCAAATTTACAAGGTAGAGAAATTTAAGAGGATATGAAGGGCGAGTGCATAAGCATGTCTGAAGGAAAGTCATTAATAGCATAAAATATTCGTCATAATAGCCTGATAAATGAGCTTTCATGCATCCTACTCAGGATTCACTGCATTTCAATATGCCTTTTTTTAATTACTGAATGCAAATGAATTGACCTTGAGCATAACTTGAATGCTGGCTCATGATTCCTTTACAGGGACTCGGTTCATTCAACCATGTCAGTGGAGTAAATTCACAGTCATTTTGCTTCTAATGCACAGGTCAGCAAAGGAGGTTAAAACACTTTTGCACAGCACTCTTCTTCCCAGTAAGATGAGGTTACCTTACCGTTATTTTCCATTTGTAGTCTGTGCATGACTATTCTAGATACATACATTCATCAGACGTGCAACTTGAAATGAATTTGTAGAGAATATGAAGAAGAAAATTTACAAAGAACCTGCAAAATAGTTGCATTCCACTTTGTTGCAGTACACCTTCCTCTTTTGCCACAGTAAGTTTTTAATTAGGTGGAATTCATTTATCCTGCTGCCTGCTGCATGTTCCTCTGTAACTGACACAGCCCAGAGGCAGAAACTGGTTTGATATCTTTGAAGCTTACACCGTCAGAAATTGCAGCATCATGCTTACTCCAACAGTTGAGAATTCAACTCTCAACCAACTTGAAAAAGCAACTAATGTCTTCACTGTCCTTTTTAGATTTCCACTGAAGATACATTCCAGTCATTGTATTACTGATGCCTGGACTTAGAGTTATTTGCAATGTATCCTTGTTTTTCCTCACTTCAGACTAATTCCATCAACTAAGCTCACTGTAAACTAATTTCTTCAGTTGCATAGAATCATAGAATCACTAG
>NW_010228156.1:0-22645 GCF_000690775.1 Eurypyga helias
TATAGATATAGATTTTTAATATATATAATAATATATATAAAATGTATATATATTCCATCTGGGATTACAGTGTGCTCCTGACCTTGTACAACACAAGAGTACAGCAAAGGACACTCGGGAAATTCGTCTTCCTGATTACCTCTGCAATTATGAAAGGGTCCGTAAGAACTCTGGGTTCCTAAGAACTCTGGATCCATAAAACTGATCCAAAAGAGAGAAGGGGACAAATGTTGCCATAAGAAGGCAACCACCTGATCTCAGATGAGTGCAAGACTTGGGCACAAACTATGGATCATTTTACAGAGTCTATGCATGCAGACCATAAAATATGGAGACTACTCAAATTAAGCCATTCTTTTAATCAAAGTCTGTTTGGAATAGGTGCATTCATCTGAGCCTACATGCTCCATTTCTTTGGAATGTGGATCACTGCATGCAGCCACAGCTCCTGAACTGCTCTACTGGCACTACAGTGGGGTAGAGCCTAGAAGTTACTGGGATTTTCCCAGTGAAGTTTGCATTTGGGAGTCTATTTGTCATTGTCTGCTCTCTTCCCTGCAAAAAGCCACGCATATACAGGCAATAAACAGGGCTCAATGGTGAGGAAGCTCAGTATCCATGAATTAGATCCTCTTTCTTCATTCTGAACCTTTAAAATACATTCAAGTTGCATTTCCATTTTTGGTGAGAAACTTGCTCTTTTACTTTAGTCACAGTGAACACATACATTCATTGGATAGCTCTGAAATTAAGAGACACTGAACTTCAGAAGACTTGCAGTATAATCACGAGAGGCCAACAATGTTTTCTCAAACTTGGCTCCTAAACAGAAAAACCAGCATCCTTTGAGTTAAGGAATAGGCGACAAATAAAAGCCACAATTGTGCATCAAAACACCAGTGCAACCCTCCTGCATCTGCGCAGACACTGGAAAGTTTATATAAATATGTTTTACTATGAAATTCTAGATATAGATAACTCAGTCTGACTTCCTTTGAGTCTACTGTGTAGACTTTTTGTTTAACATACTTCTGTTGGTAAACTAGAAGGTGACACTAATTAAAGGATGACTGGGAATATCCCAAGCTTGCTAATCAATGGTACAGATTCCATCTTCAGAAGATGGCATTAGAAATAGTTAGCACTTGTGTAGGTAAGTGAAAATATGGATCACCTTTTTTGTTTGTTTGTTTCATTTTGGTTTTTTTATTCCTAGAATCTAAACTATGTGGAACAAACTGCAGCCTAACAAGTTGGCAGACAGGTATTGGAGGCATAAAAAGGTATAGTAAAGCACTATTTTTTAGGCCATAGTCAGGAAGCCAAAAGAAATCAAGCAAAATCAGTTTTGTGTGAGCTTATATTAAAGAATTTGGTTATCCAGTGATAAGTTCTATAAAACTCTAACAAACTCTACAATTTACCAGCAACAGTTGTAGTGTCACAAGTGGCTTGTAACAACAACGTTTTTACAGCCATGGCCCTTCATGGCTGACATTCATGCACAGAGCTGTCTCTTTGGCCATTGTAGTATTTAATTTTCAAGCCACTTTAGATGGCCAGAGGCTGTCTGTGCAGTAAAACCAAAGGAAATCTAGAACTGTGTCTACCTTTTCCATAGCTGATTGTTGCCACAGGTGCATGGATGGGCATCACAAACTTCAGAGAAAAAGTACACATTTCCCAAGGACCCAAACTTCCTTATGATCAACAGGACTCTCAGTTAGCTCTAGAAAGAAGAGTTGATGCAAAATAATTTCCACAAGAGCAGAACACCTTGTAATTTTGCTTATAGAGAGCATTTCTGCTACCAGGTTAGGATATCCACAAAGTTCTCTTTAAACATAGTCTGGAGCTAAACGCCTATACAGACCATCTTTCCTCCAAAGAACAGAATAACAAAAAAAACAAGATATATCACAAAATTTTCTTATGAAGTATGCAAATCAAAGATATACCAAAGGACAACACTGGGGAGATGAAGGTATAAACCTCAACTGAAGGTTTTCCAATACCCACTGTGGTAGCACAACCAAAAAAACACATTGATCATTTCTTCTTCCAGGTTCTGAAGAGCTACAATTTCTTACTCACGAAAGTCAAAGGCTCTGCCAAAGCTGCAGTCTATAGTGAAACAAAGTCAGACTAGCATATCCGCATTCAGCCTGGAAGTGCTTAATTTGCTATAACTTAGCTTCCCGTTTGAAATGGCACGCTGTGCCATGACAAGTACCAAATAAAGGGGCATACAGAGAATAATTTATGACAAAACCAAGCTATTGTAACTGCCTTATAAATTGTAAGCCTGCTGTTGATCTTACTCCAGATGAAAATAAATAACTAGGGGGGAGGGAGAGGAACCAGCAAAAAAATGCTTATTAACAAAGAAGTTTGAGTAAAGAAAGTAATTTTTTTAGAAGAGTTCACCAAGGCTTTGAAACAGGGCAGGAATTTTTTTAGGATGATCAAGTGATAGACTGTTTTAGTAAGAAGTTTCATTAAGTCTGCTCAAATCATTTTAAAACTTAACCAGAACTCTCACGTTTTTTGCAGTTTAGAGAAGTCAGCTATTTCTGATGTTAGCAAATTTTCCTTATGCTGCCATCTTGTGCCCCAGAATCTTACTTTACTCTAAAAGGACGGAAAAAATTAAAATAAAATTTTAAAAATCCAGACAAGCAAAAAAACCAACATGGGGGGAAGAAGGGGAAAAAAAAAAAGGGACACCCCAATTCCCCCCAGGCCCATATACGTATCTCTGGCCCTCACAGTTGTAAAACTACACTTCAAAAAAGAAGCAGGGCATACAGGGTAGAAAAAAACATTTCCCAGTGCCAACAGATAGGTTGAAATAACAGTTCAGATACTCATGAATCAAGTCAATGTTATGGGAAGGGGGAGGTTAATCTAAAATAACATCACACTTTTGTTGTCATGTTGCAATATTTTCATTTGTAAATGCTTTTATTGCTAATAAAATTCAGCCTGACAGGACCACAGAGAAGAGCAGTGCACCATGAGGGGTCAGCAGGAGATGCCCCATCTCAAGTCAGAGTTCAGTTCACAAATGAATTTCAACAAAGCTCTCCTGTTATTTGACTATTTTTCTTTACATTTCAGTGTTTATCCATAGCCAACTAAATTCAAAAGTTGCTTCAATTACATGATTCTACTGAGAATTACCTTGACTTTCAAACTCCAAACCTATTAATTATACTAACTTTCCTATTGTATCATAAAATGCTTCACCCACCACCATATTTTAGTAAGTCACATCAGCTCTTTCACTACTGACTTACCTATTTTTCCAAAAGGAAACTATTCAGCTACTGAAAACAAAATTGCATCACTGAATTCACCTAATGCATTTAAAATAGTGGTTATAGTAATAGTTCATTGATAGTGCTATCAAGTTACTTTGAATACATTTCATATTTCATGGATAGCAATTTGTCTGATCAAGGCCCTTGAGGCTTTGCACAAGGACTAGTGCTCCATTATGTTGGGTGCATAGAAATACAACATAAAAATACAGTCCCTTTTTCAAAATACAAGAGAGCCTGTAGACTACACCGAGACGTAAGTAGTGTACGTGACTGACTCAGCCTCAGATTTTCCTAGCTACATCAGAAAAGTAGGAAAGGGACTCTTATAAGGAAGATTTGAAGGAAAACTCTGAGTTAACATTGTGAAAGTTAAAGGATGCTTCTCTCCCAAGCACACACGGTGCTAGTTAATTTATTATGTACAGAAACAACGTCAAGCTTTGTGTTCTCGTGCTTTAGGTCAATAAAAACCAAGCTGTCCTGTTTTGAGGAGAGAAATAACATTGTGACCAGTGCATTAACAATCAGTCTGACTAGCTGTAGTATTGCAAGTAAAAGGAAAGATGGCTCCACAGCACTACTGCCTCTTTCTCCTCCTGCTTGTCCCCTAGGATATTACACTTTTCTCTCCCTCTCCTGGCACGAATTATATAAAATCTATATCTCTTATGAAAAAAAAGCTTTTTATTTTTTATCTGAACTGCAGGAATTTAATCTTGTCCTCTACACATCAGTGAGCCAACAATTCAGGACTTTTTCCTGATAAATTTACCTCTTTTAAGAAGAGGCACAGGTAAGCTCCTTGCTATCCTCTTTGCATAACTTTTTTGCCCCAAAAGCCTAAAGATCTCCCAAACTCCCCCCTTCTCAGAACCTAGATCAGATGATTTCTGAAAGCCAACAAGGATGGATAACCTCCGAGAAGAGGCACAGGCTTTGGCAGCACCTTGGGAGAAGCACTGCTAAGCCACGAGCTGCTGGTACCCCTTGAACAGTCAGGTGCTGTGATTTTTGAACCAGTTTCACACCCACCCAGTGGGCCACCCTCCCAGGCTAGCTTTAATGTACCGGTTTCCCATCTCTAGGTTGCCAGAAAGCTGGCCAGAATATGGGGTTTGGAGTTGTTCCTAACAGTTGTGCAGAATATGAAGCACATACTTAGCCCTTGCTATGTATATACGAGCTTCTTTGCTATGTGTGTATGCTTCCACAACCCTTCCCTGTGCTCCTGATTAATTCCAGGAAACAAAGGTGATTGCAAGTACATGCATTGCTAGAAACATAGTGTGTTTAATGTCTACCAGAAGATACTCTTTAAGAAGAAATCAGTTAAGAAAAGATGCTACAAGATACCCTCATTTCCAAAGGACATTTGGAAAGAAATGCACGAAGTGGACACAAAGCCATAAAGTTTTCCCAGACCCATTGATAAATAAATTGACAAGGATAACATTCTTCCTCTTACCCCTGTTGACTATAAACTCTGACCTTCATAGTACAGAATTTCGGTACAGAATAAAGCTAAATCAAAGGCATTAAGAAATAATTTCTTGTAGCCAGTACAGATGCCTTGAGCACTACCCTTCCCGAAACAGATTTTACTCCATTGTAAATTCACGACTTTCGCACTTGCTTGAAAAGCCAGAAAGCTGACAGAAGTAGCTCGATATTTACTAACAAAAAGGTTTATTAGGAATATAAAGAATGTGTATTGGTTCTGGGCCCCAGTTACTGTACAGTAATATCAGACTGTTAAATCTAACCCATAGTTCACACCCGAGAAGCATAAGGCAAGATGTCTTGTTCCAGCCAAGCGTGAATAAAGTCACTGGGGAAACATACCCAAACCAACAGAACCTCAAATCATTTTCCCGATTGGCTATACACACATATGACACAAAAGGAAAACAAAAAATTGTCTCAGATTGGTGATATTATTACTTATATTAATTTCAACTATTGAAAAACACATCTAAAGCATGAAACATGGTGTTTGCTTCTCATAGGATTTCACAGGAGGTTATACTGGAAAAGTGACTTGCAAAAAGCATGGTGAGTTTTCAATTAGGCAACTTCAGATAACTACAGTTAGTTCGGACAACTACACCAGGGAAGTGTGCACGCTAAAATGGGCTACAACACACACAAATAAAGAGTTTGGCAAAACCATTCACAGTCCATAAGAAAAAAACAGATTTCCTAAATGACAAAAGGCATGGCAAACATCCATACCCATTCAGCACTGCAGGTGCAGAACAACTTTACAATTCCAGGAAAACAAAGAAAAGGAAGGAAAAAAGGTAAAGAACAACAACAAAAAAAAGCAATGTTATCATTTATGACCCCAATTATACCTACCTCAATGGGTCCATAAAAGAGGATATATCAGTAAATCCAACCCGGGCAGCATGCTAGTCCCACACCTTAATGCAGCCAGAAGACCTTGGCCAAAGGGTCTAACTGAAATGGAGAGCACAAACACCAAGCTCAGCAGGTGAAACAATTTCTGCTTCCAGGTGGTGGGAGTGGCAGTGGTGCCACCTTCTCAGCTCCTGAATAAAGGACGACAGGAAAAAAAACTGGTGTAAAGCATAAAGACATGGGATATCAGAAAGCCACCATGTTTCAGAAATTTTTGTTCATGGTATTTCACAAAAAAAGCCAGATGTTGCTCAACCTTATCAAAGAATCCAGGCCAGTTGCCACACCTGGGATTCAGGATTTTTATGTTTTAATTAACTGCTTGTATTGCTTCTTGTTTACTGGGTATACTACACTGAGTTGACTTTATTTTTAAAGAAAAAAGCATCAGCTCTTGGAGATGGGCAATTCCTGCAATGGTTTCATACTGAAGCCAATACAAAGGTCAGCAAACTGGGAACCAGCAACTAAACCATTCCCTTGCACTCGTTCACGGTCTTCCCATGGTAGGGACAGCTTTATGGAAGCAAAGGAAGGACCAGATGTGTGTTCCTCAAAGTCAGAGATGAGCAATTCCCTTCCTATGGCCTTCACCCCAGTACAGAGAAAGAGAGTTGGGTGTTTTTTCCTTTAGGAGGTACAGAAAACTGGGAGTGAGAAGTCATTCAGCAATAACCCAGGGGGCTTCCACGTGAACTGCACAGCCCTCCTAAAACCACCTTCAAGTGAAACAACTCTTACTGTGGAAGCAGAAGTTTCACATCACACTAAAAAGTCACAGTTTTTTTGGATGGACAGAGCTGTGAAGATCAAGCATCACAGTAATTTGGGGATAATTATGAGACCTTCTGAACCGCAGCCAAACCTACACACCTGGCAGGTACAGGAGTGAGCATCAGGGATGCGGTCCAGCATGAGGCTGGCCTGCGAGCTATGAAGATAAACATCCTGAGTCAGCTGTCACTAAATAAAGACGGGACTCCACTGATTTGAGTGGACATTGAGCTGGAAAGTACAGCACTTTGTGTCCAGACACAGCTTTGGCACAGTCCAGAAAGGCTTCAGGGTCTGCAGTACCACCACCTCCTGCGGCTCCTCTTACCAAGCTGCAGCATCCGACAGGGCCATCCATCCCACAATGCATTTGGGAACCAGCTTATACTTCGGGAGGGTATCTGTGAGCATTTTAATTCTGTTAAGACCAAAATAATGATAAACAAGGATAATAGTCACCAAAAATTTCCCCTCCCAAAAGAGTCCTAGAAATCCTAATTTACTGACTGGTAGCTAGTTTCACTAAATAGAAGTACAGTAATTTAATAATCTTAGCATAGCAGTTTTCAGTAAGGAAAATTAACTAATTCATTATCGCTTATAATTTGCTGAGGCACAGCTGCCATATTTGTAAAATCAGCAGGTTCAGAAAAAAGCAAGTTTTTAATGAATGTTCTTTTTTTTCTTCCTAGATACATAAATGATACAATTACTTAGCTCCCTCTAGTGCCAATTTCCAAAATAAATTTCCCACTAATGACTGCATTCACCAATGTAATCATAGGAACAAATTAAAAATTCACTTGGCAATAATTAACTAGTGAACTCTCAAAGGACTTAGTAAATTGCCATGAACTAAAGCAGAATTCAACCAGTGTCACAATTACAAAGAAAGGTCAGATGTAGGCTTTTTTGCAATAACAACGATATGACATCAGTGTTCAGACACTGTGTTTGAACAATCGAGGCACACATGCCAATGAAGAATAGCAGACAGGGAGCAGTGACAGCAAATGCCGTAGCTCTATCATTCCTCTGACATTCCCAATGACACAAACCTAAGTGTATACATATATATATTTTTCATCTTATTGTACGAAACCTCTCTTTTTTTGCTCTGGGTTTTAAAAATGGAAAAAAAACAGTATCCTATGCAATTACCCTGTTCTTAGATTCTTACTTGACATCTTCTTTTTAGCTGGAGAAGATGCTGAGCTCGATCAAAATGTGGAATAACCCCATATAAGTACTCTAAAATAATAAATAATAATAGACACCAGTAGTAATAATAACAGACAGACATGCAGTACATCCAGAGGAATATTTGTGCTCCTCCAGATGTTGGCGAAAGAGGCACCCCAAGGGCAGGAGGCTCCTTAGCTTGTCTTACTGGTATGGCTCCTATGAGGTGCACTATAAATAAAAATAGCAATAAACACATCCACATGAAACAGTTCATTTATAAGAATACATGCCCCATTTCTAGATTACTTTCCTTTGCTGTCTTTGTACACTTCGAGACAAAATAAATACTCTCTGTGCAGAACAAATGTTTTAATCACTTTTTTACATGAAGTTATAATATTTGCATCCATTCTGCAAATCCAGGTCTACAAAGCAGTCCAGGCTTAACTTGGAATCGATGTCACAGCTACCGGAAAACACGTGTGGATGCTACAGGAAAAGTTCTCATTTAATATATACTGAGATAAAACTGGGGACGGAGGTGGGTCGAGCTTCCATCAGCATGAGTTTGCCGTGCCCCATTGCTCGGAGTCACTAGATTAAACATCAGTCTGGGTCAGGCAGTTGATTTATGGGACAGAATCATCTAAAAGGCAACTGATTTCCAAGAAAATTCATCTCTCGCGTTTGAGTTACAAAGAATATAAATCCAACAGCTCTTCACGAGGCCTGCTAGACACCATATGCAGCGGCACTGCAAAAAAAAGGGGGTTCCAATATAAATACAGTATTTCTTTTACTTCCCATTTTTCTTAATCCCTCCTTGGATTTGCTTACTAAACACCTGCTCGGCATACCACAGCAATGACAGTAACGAGCTGATAGAGCTGTGATAGCCCCCAGAAATGATCCAGGCAGCTGAGTTTCCCTGGGAGGCTGATAAGTGCATTTGAGGCACAGCAGTGGAGTTCTGGGTGTCCCCATCACCCTACCAACAGCTGTGGGAAGATTGTCCTCATCTCAGCAACACTGACATCCCATCAGCATGGTCATCTTTGGGGAAAACCATCTCATTAAAGCTTTTCCCATCCAGTGCGTCCTACCAGACTCCCCTGTACCCTTTTCCAGGCTGTTCCAGCTGCATTTCTCTGCTGTTGGGGGTAGAGTAGCCCCTGTGAAAGTAGTTGTGGCTATTTGTGAAAGGATAACTAGCTTTTTGCAAACACCAGCCTGAGGGTGCTCTGTAGAAGCTGAAAAAAGACATATCTGTTTAAAAAAAAAAAAAAAAAAAAGCTTCTGTTAAGGATGTGAAAGAAAGGGTAGTCCACCACCTCTCAATGATCTGATCTAGACTTGAGTCACCTTTTCCGCGGGAAAGCCAGGTCTCAATTCCAGGCTGAGGTGGCCTAACTTCAACTTCCAAATATTATTGTCTGCAAAGTCAAAAAAAAAAAAAAGCACAAAACCTCCAAAGAGTAGCCAGTATCTTCCCATTCCAAAGCAGCTCAGAAGTCACTCAAGTCACCTCCGAACCGTCAACGATGTGAAGGCTGACCCCCTTGGACCTCACATCGTACGGCTCATTTTCAAACAAAACTGCTCGCATTTGTAGTCAGCCGGTGAACTCTTGTCAGCAAGTTCATGTTCCTCCTTGAAGTGCAGACACTGGAAATAAAAGAGCAGCCCTGAAGCCCTCTTAGCACGGCTCACTGTCTCGGGGTGATGGTCCCCTTTTGTAACTCAGGGATTGCATTAAGCTTCCCGCGCGGGCTCACGTGAACCTGCTCGCTGGGCAGGTGCCCAGGAGGATTGAGGGTCCCTGTGTCACTGAGCCGGGGCCATGCCCCAGACTGCCCTCCTTGCTTGCAGACATATCTCCTTTTTCTTGGCTTTACTGAAAAACATTTGAAACACCATTTCCAACATATCTTAAAAAATCACCGTAGCAGCCCATTGTGTTCCTCACCTGCTTCCTGTGAGACTCTTGAATAGAAGTCACCTGGTAATATGAAAATATTCAGTTTACACAGATGTTGTCTCACGGAGAGGAAATTTTCACATTTCATCCCTGCCTGTCTTTTCTTTTTCTTCTCCTATTTCTTTTGATGAAACTAGTAACAGCAATTGATTTTCATATTCCAGCCACACAACCTATCCCACATAGTGTCAGTAGTTCTATCAATACCAAACAACAACGTCTCCACCTCCTCCATTACTGCCTTTAATTGAAAGGAGACCTAAATAGGGAGACACCTAAATTAGAGAACTTATCTTTGTTACCCACGGAGCAAAAGAAGAATCTGAATCACTACAGATAGACATTAAAAGCTTCAGGCAACCAGTGGTGTGATATGGCCCCTCAACACTAAAACAGACTTCTTGCTTTGTGCAAACCCCAAAATTATATTAAATAAAGAGAGGAGCACATAAATTAGTTTCCTGAAAACATACACAGCCAATATATTTTGAAAGCAATGTCAACCTCTGGAATATTTAGGCCATGTTAAGTAGAATAGAATAGAATATTTAGGAAAAGGAAAAAAGCATAATGCATGGCAAAAGTTGAAAATTCAACTCAGGATAAAATTTCAGCTAAATTCCATTTTCTTAATAAACAATAGAAATGGTTTTTCAAACTTCAGAGAAAGACCTCATACAAAACTGGTGCCAACAGAACAATAGCTTATACAAAAATAAAAATTTTCCACTTCAGGGCCAAAACCTTTTTATAGATTTTTAGATCAAGTTTATTATCAAAATTATCTACTTGGGATTTTTTCAGAAATGATGAGAACCCTACATGCGCTGGTTTTAACTAACAGAAATCAAGTTACTTGCAAATGTACCCTGCTGCTAGTCATCATTTTCTGTTAGAAGTTTTTTCTATGCAAAACTGTATTTTACTGAAGTTTAAGATTGATCAGAGAGTATTGCTTTCCATTACATTTTTTTTCCTCATTAAAAAAAAGTCATTTCCGTTAGAGTTTTTCAATTAGGTAATCAGTATTTTAATTATAATTGAAATTTGCTGCTCAAAATGACTAAAACAATTTTCACTGAGATCTTTTTAACTTGTTCAGGTTTTTTGGCAAATTATTCCTGACACAATTGCATTTGTCCAGCTTTCATTAATAAAACCTGTTTAACTCCAGGTACTCAGTTCTGAAGGCTGCATGCTTTAGGCATTTGTCTTTTTTTGATTATGGGTGAAACAGGGTTAAATAGTATTTTTAATGAGACTTACAAAAATATTTTGTCAATAGCTGTCCTTAAAATAGTTTTAAATGCATACTAAATCCATTACTTTCACCTTCCTCCTCTTTTAGGAAACTTTTATTAATATTTTTTTTTTTTCCTCCTCTCTATTCTTTTTACTTCTTCACCACCAGCCAACTCTTGTTACCTATTATTCAAAACCTTTGGATATTTCCTTTTGACTATTATTTCAATTTTATTGTATATTTCCATTTTCTAGTGTCTCTAATGTTTTTGTCCAGCCCTTCCCATTCACTTCTCAAACTTTTTCTTTTTTTCTTTCATATTTTTCCTTCTGGTGTGTATGCTGATGCCCAGGTTAAATTTAAATTATCTCTTACCATCTTTTGGGAGAAGAAAGCAGGGATGAAGTGAAGGCAGCATTTATGTTAGGAGGAAAGGCATTATTAATAATTCAGGCAAAATCAGAATCTTCAGTTGCATGGAAGTGGTTCAAGATATTTTTCTGGAGTGGTTATTGCAGGCACTAAAAGAACAGGTTTTAAAAAAATAATATTAAAAAGGTCACACATAATCTTTGTGACTTCATTAAATCTCTCCACTGGCTTTTGGAAGAGATGATCATTGTAGGTCCCTTCAAATGAAAAAAAGATTCTATTTTATTTTGAAGAGACAATTCTTCTAATCTTCTGTTTTCTAAATTCTTCCAAACAACAGCAGTTGAGTGATCAGGTCTGTTTCCCCACAAGCCTGTATTTACCCCCTCATTTTGTTCTGAGCAGACCATGTTGGCTTTAAATGACAAACTTATTCCCCACATCTACATACTCAGAGCAATCTCAAACTGTTTCACTGACACTTCCTTTGTAATCTAAAATGCAGAACAGCCTGTAGGTGCTACTGACTATTCACATATTTCAGTGGCTCCTTTCTCTGGAACATGTTTCCATTACTAACAAAAAAAACCCCAAACCAAACCCAACACAACAGTGGTATTTGGTAATAAAATACTGATAAAGCCTGCACGCCAATATCACAGTGTGTTCTCCATGAGCTGAACTGATGAACTGTTGAACATAATTTTATTAAAAAGAAAGGTGCATTATAGATAAATTGTACAGCAGTAATTTCTAAAATGCGTAATACTTTTCCAAGGCTGCCACAGCACCTGCTGCTAAGTATAAAGATGATTAGCCACAAACTAACCCACTACAGAATTATTATCAGTATATATTTGCGCGATGAAGAACTAATGGGAATTATGCAGATTGCGTTTCCTTTCCTGCTGAAAAACCAACCTTCACCGTCAATAGCAAAATGAAAACAGAACTCAGCTGTGGAAGAGCAACGCAGGTTTTATTTTATTTCCAAATATGTATTGTTGATTATTTCAAGACTTTAAGACACATGTTTCTTTTTCATATAATTATATGATAAGCAGTCCAGTATCATTTTTAAAGGCATACAAAATTCCCCGTGCATTTTAATGGCTTTAAATACGTAATAACTCCACTGCTGTATGTAGAAATGGGTAAACACACATCAAAGAGGCTTTTAAAAAGTATAACGCAATCAGTAGGTAGTGCAAATCAGTAGCGACTGGCTTCCTTAATCTGATTAGAAGTGCTGCTTTAAATGCTCTGCCTCCAGTCAGGGGGTGAAAGCCAGTCCCCAGTCCTACTCCTCTTGCTGATGCCCTGTCCCTGGGCTGGGACGGGCTGGGACCTTCCGTCTGCCACCGTCACCGCAGACCAAAATTCAAGGCCAGACAGGGTCTCCCACTGCAGTCGCCAGCACAAAGGGGGTCCTGAGGCCAACAGTCTGGGGGGCCGCTGCCAGTCACACAAATAAAGAGCTGTTAATTTAACACACCTCTGCCCATACTTTGTTCAACCCGAACACATCACCTTAAAAACAAACGGTTAGAAGGGCTATAAAATTAGCAGCTGATAATCTGTGGACGGAAACAAAACCAGGACTACCTAGAAGAGTGTTTGAAATTTTTTAGGGCAGCTTCTTCAGGCGCAGGGAAGTGGCTGCAGGATTTAATTTGCTGTGCTTTGATTTCTTGTTTCTTTAAACTTCTGCCAAAGGTGATGGGAATGCCAGATGCACATTTTTTGGTATACTTTAAAATCCAAATAATGTATGCTTTGGTTTGGTGTTTCCTCCTGTTTTACTTTTCCCCTGTGGAAAAAATCATTCAGTAGCAATGTAGGTATTTCTCGTCTGTCATAAGAGCAGCCACAATGAGGATTCAGTAAATCTTTCTTGAAGAATCATTTACAGAGGGATTGCAAGACGAAGAAACATTTTCATGCACATGAAGAGATGTGTAATCAGTGGCTTTCTTTTGTACTGTAACTGATGCTTAAAAAAAAAACAAACCAAAAAAACCAAAAAAAACCCCCACCAAAACATTTACTTGAGTACCGGTATTTAATGTTTCAGACTGGAAAAACAAATAGGAATGAGCAAAAACAAACAGAGTGAAATTCTCAGATGATCAGCTTTGTTGCATAGGTCCTCTGTGGTTCACTTGAATCAACTAAACACTCAGAATAACTTTGCTCCCACTAAACCACTTCGTACCAGCAGTCTGAAGTTTGACATTCACTGTATGGGAAAAGTGAGAGTATTTAAATCCAGCCTTAACGAAAACTGACCAGTATACTGTTCAACAGGTTTTTCTAAAGCAAAAGATTTAAAAAGAGCAGAGTAATTTACTGTATGATGGTCAGGGCATTGGTTCATTATATCCGCAGGTAAAGTTTAAGATCCTTAAATACCCAGAATATTCTTCAGCACGGCCTGAAGTATTCAAGGGTTTAGACCGCCAGAAATTTCTTTGCACATGCTGAAAATATGGACTGCTTACTGGAAAGGAAATCAAACGTGTATTTGATTAATTGATGTAGTCACATACTAAAAACTTTTGCTTCTTATCCCATTAAAAGTAACACTAATGAGCAATGGCTGTGACCTTCAAGTGGAAAGCCACATGTGCTTCAACCCCTCAATATTTACCACCCAAATTTAATCTTTATAATGGACACCTTAAAAGGAATCTGATAGAAAATACTAAGAGCTGCTCCAAAACTAAAACACTTAAGGAAGATTTTGATTAATGCCTCATGATTAATCAATTGATTAATATAGTTTTCAATACAGATGTTAGGACACTGTCTACTTTAATCAACCATCCTGAAAACGGTGAAGACAAATGATCTATTTTTTTGTCGATTGAAAAAAGAAAGCCTATTTTAGGAGTTATGTAAATTATAAGATAAGCCTTCCTTACAATGCTCAGATTTTCCCTTTTATAAAAACCTTACACACTGGAACTGTTAATTAGGTAAGTGTCATCCTTTCGGGCAGGAACTTGGTATAAAGTCACACTTTCAGCCAAATGAGTGCACTTTTTTAAAAGAAATTGTTTTAGAATTGCACTATAATCCATATTTAAAGTCCCTCTCCCTGATATTTCTTTATTCTGAGACTGTTTCTAATTTGTGATTATGCTTTCTACCATACTAAAACTGAAATCTTTATTCCAGTCAAAAATAATCACCCCGTAATTACTGTGACAAACTGCCCAAGCTGTATCATTGTGGCCATTTCGACTAATGATATTGTATTAGAATGCCTAGCAATAGACTTCAAATGGAAAATATAATTATGTGCATTAGTTTGTCTAAGCATTTATAAGATCACATATCCATCAGTTATCAGGTCTCATAAAAAAAGCCATATATCACTGTCACTGCTGGTTTTGTTATTGGAAATGTGGGCCGTTATGAACTCCGCTTAAGATGTGTGTCTTAAATTTCACTTATTCTGTTGTCCAGTAAATCCATGTAAACTGAACTCCTATAAAGCGAGCAGGATTCTCAGCTGATGGTACGGGAACAAATTATTTGACGGTCTCGCCAAACATAAACTAAACGTTTAAGGTACTATTTAAAGATGAAGGTCCTAATCTTGAAGATATGTTTTACTTTACACACTGGACGATCCACTCTGCATAAAGTTAAGTGGTTCCATCCGTCTTTGCTGAAACTGCTTTGCAAAGCCAGGGCAAGATCCGAGCAACCTCTTTGCATCCCGAGAAAACTGAGTACCTGACCCAGCTTCATCCCATCAAAACCACAGTCTTGCAACTGCCTCTCTCATGCTCTTCCTGTGCATGCTTTGCTTTTCATTGGGGAAAAAAATGAATATTTTGAATTTTGAAAATAAAGGCCATGTTGATTTATGATCCCCAGTATCCAAAAGCTCTGCTGGAAGAGCTACCAAAACCCCAAAATTAAATTAGTAAGGTCAAAACAGAAGAAGAAAGGTGTGCGTAGCTCTTGAGTTACTGGCACTCGCTTTGCCTCTTCAGCAAGGCCAGAGGAGCAGCAATAGAGTGATCCCAGCGACAGCAATGACACCTGACAATGCCTGGCAGTGCTGTATGTCAGGCAGGATACGTCTCCAATATGATGTCATATTATTGCCCAACAAGGATAAGTTATTCCATCGGCTATTATTACATAACGATGATGAGTTACTCTCAGAAAATATAACTAACATTATTCTTCCACTTTTTGGGTCGTCTGACATGCAGATCTGTGGTTTCAACACCACACTTAAATAATATCGCTTGCCGTATTTTGGTGCCAGTATAAATTTAAGCCATCCAAATAAGATTGTATATTTGAACTGACAAAGAATAAATTATTTGCATCTGCCATAACTGATGGTTGTGTCAAAGCCCCGGCAGATAATTCTTCATCTTATAGGAGCCTGTTTACTTGCACATAAGAAAGATGTGCTGAGTCTCTTCCCAGAAGAATTATCAAGTTATTGCTACGGGCTACCCTGGAACTTCCAGAGAATCCGTGTATAAACATGGCCATCCTGGAGCAGTCTGAAAGGGACATTTTGAATTAGAGATCACTGCTATGCCTTTTCCTCTGTACTCCAAGTAACATGGAATAGGAGCGTGCCGGGAGGGCACAGAGCCTCAGGTAGGTCTTCTCCTTCCCAGCACAACTACCCCCAAATATCATGAAATCAAAGGAGAAATGTTACTCCATGGCTGAAAAGGTTCTGTGACAACATACCCTGTGTAATACAATATATTTTTTCAGATGAAAACTGTATTCCAATGGGCTAGGGGTTTTTTATGGTTGGTTTTAATTAATATTGATTTTACATGTTTAGAAAGAAAATCCACCAATTCAGACCTGAGAAATGTTTAAGATATGTTGTTTTTCTACAAGAATTTTCATTGATTTTTATTAATCCTGTAGTTTGCGATGGCTGGGCTTCATCCGCTCTTGTGTATTTTGTATTAGGATGCTAAAATAATCTATTGTATTTGATATTCACATATGTAACAGAAGATTTGTGAATTACAAACCTTCAAAAGAACCTTTCTAGGATCTACCTGGTTTACCTCACTATAGGGCCAGGGTCCTATTCTGAAAGATCAATAGGCTATGAAATTTCTGCCTCCTTATTAGCAGAATTAATTTTAAAGCGGCAATATACATCCCAGAAAATTTGTTTCATATTAAGAAGTCCAGATGGTTTTGGTCTCTCTGTCTGACATTCCCACCATCAGAATAAATTGTATTTCCAGAGTAATGTAATAGATAAGAGATATGAATAAATCTCATACAGTTCCGTTGATAAAATTAACATGCTGATGATATTTTAATGTTTCCATATAATCAAGGGGGCATGGATCATGCCTCCACCAGTTCCATTGTAATTCTGTTCTTCAATCTTTTCTCAAGGAAAAAAAAAACACACCAACCCAAACCAAACTAGAGCATTGGAGGGGTTTATACAGTAAACAGTATGTGCTCCAGTCTTAAAGCAAGTTTTTTACAGTACAGTTCAATGGCTTTGCCCAGAGGTGTTGCAGCAAAGCAACTAATATACTGGAGACTTGAGGTCAGAACCAGTATTCCTGCTTTGCAAGCATGACACTTACAAACCGTAGCTTCTGGTGGAGAAGATCCACTGACCTGGAGAAGAGTATTAACGTATTGAAAACTCTCATCATCCATAGGACCTTGAACGTGTGTTTTTGTGTCCTCCATATCTTATGCACAGGAGATCTGACTGACTTTAAACACGAGGCAGTCAGGATTTGGCCCAAAATGCATATGTGGGTTTACTGGAGGAGGGCACACGGATAAGACAACTTGAAATAAAATCATATGTCATGACCAAAGACAAGCTAAAGACAAAGGATATAGGGGCGAGGGAAAGAAAAAGTGTAAGTATTGAACCTAGGAAGTATTCTTATTTCTCCTATTTGGCAGAAATTATTAGTATGCGGCAGAATTCATCAGGCACAAGTCTCAACTGTAGTTGAAGGGGTTTAAAGACCAATCCCACCACAACGTGATGTTGCTTGGGTATCTGACTTACATGGCTTTAGTCTTTAATGTGAGAAACATCAGAATGCGTCCCCTTCAAATATTTGCAAGGGAAACATTAATCAGCTCCAGGACTAAATGTTACGCTTTGAGATTAAGCACTATCAATCTACATCACTCTCTCTCCCTGTAACTTTTTTAAAGTGTAGAGGAAACCATTGTTTTTCAGGTCAATGCGGTTGCCAGCATTATCAATCAACACCATGTAAAAATGGACACAGTTAAGGGTGAGTATGATTATATTATATTGATGAAAAAGGAGCAGGTGACTGTGTACACTCAACATCACAAGTGTAATATTCCAAAGCAAACAACTTTAAATTTGCATGTCGAATCCTCATTTTGCCTTCTAAAGTCATTTTTATGCCAAGTCCTAATATATGTTTGAATTTTCATATGAAAAGAATATTGCCATCCTGTTTACCATCATTTTTATGAAGAACCTTAACATTCCTTTAAAACTGACAATTAGCTGGTAACATTTTCAGGCCTAAAAATTCACATTCAATTAATCTGAAGAGACTTAATGGAGATCAGCCACTAACTATGTGCACAACCCCTGTGTTGGGCAATGCTGACAGGAGAAAGCAGGCTCCAATAGCCAGAAATTCCTCTAGAAACTAATGTAAAATTTTATCCAGAACCAACACGTTCCCTGGGAAACCTGCAGAACATTAGTATCCAACATGCAAAAAGCACAGACACGCTGAGACTGCGAGCACAGCAAAGAAAACCGTGTTAGGAGAAAAGGAACCCATCAGAAGTGAGTCTCAGTGACTGAAAGCTAAAATTTACACCATGGTAATTTCATCAGCATCCCCTTAGCCCTTTTCCCAACATGCCCCTGTAATTTTTCTATGGGAATGTCTCCTTACCATGCCAGTTTTTCCATGGTGGGGTGTCCAGTGTCAGTGGTAGCTCTGGGCCCTGCAATGCTCTTAGCAGTCCACAGTCTCTCAAGGGCTGGAAACGTGTTTCTGATTGCTGCCTCGGTCAGGAGAATTGTGTCTTTTTTCAGAGGTAACGAGCAGCTAACACAGCTCATCTGCCTTCTCCTTAGGAAAACGGCTCTGTAGCAGCGTCCCGCTAATAACTCCCAGAATTTCTCATGCAAAATCCTCAGTGTGTGGCCCTCTACCACGGCACACAGAAGCGGTGAACGTTAATGTTTACCAAAAACATTACTGCAGGACAGAAGCCCTGTTTCCCCTAACTCCATTTCAACTAAGAAATCAATTTTTACATGGTATTGATTCATTGATAAAGCTGACAACTGCACTGACCTGGAGGAATCATTGTCAAAAAACTATTTTATCAAAACAATAAAAGAGAGACAATTCCAATTGAAACATATGGAAGTTTTATTTTCAAGGAATCCCTGCAGCTTCACAAGTGCTCTGGGAGTTTAGCAAAAGCCAGCTCAGGAGGAAAGGAAATGCAGATCTGGCAGGGGAATGGTAATGTTGAAGACACACAGCTCAGTTCTGGCCAAAACAAGACCCAGAGACAATCCCCGCAGCAATTGCTTCAAACCGCCTCAAAATATTTCCATATCAGGAAAATGAGAATGCTGAAAATGCTCTTGGGGGTGCAAGGGGGCTCAGAAAGCGGATGCACAGGTATGGATCTAGGTTTCAATTCTACAAATTCTTAAAAACTATTTCCATTTTTTTACTGGTGACCAGTGCACCTGCACTTTCACCCTCCCATCTAGCAATGACCTCAGAGCGACGGACCAGAATCGTGTCTTTTCCATCTGAGGGCAGGTCCCCTGCGCACGGCACGCTGGGACCCTGTACGCAGGGCGACCAGGGAGGCGCGTAAGCTGCCGCAGAAATGGAAAACTCAACCTTTTTCCCTCCTAAGTCATCTCTTTCAAAGTGATCTAAGAACACCACACTCTTTGAGCAGCACAGCACATTTTAGACACTACAGAACCACTCTGAGCTGTCAGCATATTTCCAACGGATTGATGACTTTGAAGACCTGCAGTGTAGAGGGTAATGTTAAGGATCTGCAGTTACTCAGCTGAAGTTGAGATGAGGGATGCCGTCTTTCCAGTCTTGGTTATTGAATTTGAAAACCCTCATAGGTTTTGCTGTCAGCGTTGTTGCTTAAAACAGACTATTATAGGAATGAGTTAAAAAGGAATGATTGAAAAAGGTTTAAAGGAAAACGAAGATATACCTTTATCTTTTTCAGGTTAACGCAGTGATAAGAAATAGTTTCACAGTGAAGTCAAAAAAATAATAATTGTGTTAGATTCTTGCCCTTAGAATAGATTTTTTTTTTTTTACAGCCAAAACTTCCTTAATGGAGAAGTAAGCTCAGGGCCAACACATTTCATTACACAAAAGTTTACCATAAGCGGAGGCTCACCACGACCCAAAATGCAACTTAGACATTATATTTCCACAATTTAATTCTATTTCATAATAAATTGCCTTCAACACCGGAAAAAAGGGAAAAGAAAAAAAAAAAAACCCACAATCCTAAAGATAGAAGGTACGCTGTAAATAAATGCCAAGTCAAGGAAATATTAGAAAACAGAACCATCAAAATATTTAATGATTTTCAAACTTGTTACCTTTGAAAGTAAAGATACATAGCTCTATCGCTGAAATTCTTTCTCATTTTCTGCATAAAGCCATTTATATTACAGAAGTAAGATATTATACTAACCATGTACTTTCCCAATCCCTCACATTCCTTCACTTACCCACCTACAAGTCCATGAACTAATCACCCTGTAAATTTGGCCTTCGTTGCTCAAGGTATCTTCATGTAGTCAGCACTCTGTGCAATGTCTGCTGGAGTTTAATGAGTATGAAATGGAAAAAATGTGAATTGGAACATATGATAAATACTGGAATGGCTAACAAATGTAATGCTTACGTGGTGAAGCTGGCTGTACGTCTGGAAATTTGGGAGAAATGCAGTTCTAAAAAAATAATACTGAATATGTATATCCCTCTAGAGAGTGATTTCTTTGCACTAGCAAACTACATATTTGTTAAACGTAAATAACAAGTACATTTTTTATTAAGTATCAAGAAGGTAGCCAAAATAGCCTAGTACAGCTGGAATGGAAAGCTTCACACTAAGAGGAAGTCTGAATGCTGCTTCTTCTACTGAACTTTCATTCGTGACCTGAAATTGAGGGTTGTCATACCATTCTGACATTGCTGACTGGGAGGTCCATGGGAAAAGCAGAACTTTGTGAATCTTCTGGAGAATTAAGCGCTTAAATTTCTCCTCCAGAGGCATTTGCTTTTGCAAAAGAGGGCTGCCCTTCTTCCAACCTCTTGGATATATTTTATATCTTCACCCTTAATCAATCTTCCGGTACCTTTTATGAAATCACCAGCAGGATTTTGGATAGTTCCAGCAGGGGCATTAATTATCTGCAAAGTGGGCTCATAAATTCAGGAAGAGATATATTGCTCTGACATCCCTCCTCCCCCCACCCCAGTCCTGCCTGGAGAACAGCCCATCCCTGCCTACAGCCGATGGTCAGGCCCGTCCTGGCAGACGGCTGACGTGGGCAGTGCCCACCACTTGCCCAAGACGCTTTGGAGAGCTTATACGTCTTCAGTGACTCGTTGGTGTAAAACCTGACACTTACAGCGAAAGGCAAGGCAGCTCACAAGGTACTTTTCGCTGATCTTCTTATGACAATGCAATATTTAACGACTCAATCAATGTAAAGTCTCTAGGCAGGAGGGTTCTAAACTTACTGTCAAAAATAGGCATGTAATTTTGATTTACGGAGATAGTTACTGCTTATTAATCAGATAACATTATGAAAGTGGAGTACGTGTATGTGAGTTATACATTAATTAGTTAGTATAGTAAGAGATACTAAATAGCACTAGAAACTGCTTACACATCCTTTGAATAAATTTAATTATAAGAACAGAAGTTTAAGAGCACATTCTTCTACATGGGTAACCATTCATATGAAAAACAAATTGTAACAAATATTAAGGTCTTTGGACAAAAAGTGGCTGCTGGAATTTACGTAAGTAGTAGATATATGATAAAACTACACAGAACGAATTTAAACTGACTTTTTTTTTTTTTTCCTCAGCAAATCCCTCAGGTGTGTACATGAGAAACAAAGTTAACTTTTTCCAGAATTATCTGTTACGACTGTAATTTAAATTACATTAGTTGCAAAACTGGACATCCCATGTGAAGGCAGGATCACGTCATGAATTTCTAATTCCCAGTAACTCTTAGTCACCTACTATATCTCTGTATTTTCACTTTCTGTTTAAACGCTTCTCTAAAATATTCATCGGATGCAGCCCACGAATGGAAAAACCCAATATTGTCAGTTTCTAACCTGCCTTTTACTATGCCAGCCACCTCACGCTGCTTCTGCAGCAAGGAAACAGGCTGAGTCTCATGGATTTATTCCCAGGGCTGAGAAGCGCACTTGCTCGCTGTAGCTTGTCTCGCTTTGCCCACCACTCCGCCTTATGATCCCTCTCCACTACGGGCTAAAGTAAACTTCCTTAGTTTGGCAATAGTTCTGCAAGTGGCCTTTGGAAATTTGACTTATGTAAGAATATTATTTCTGAGAAGGTGATGACGCATTTTTACTTACACATGATGTTTAAAGCATTTGCTGCAGCTGAATGTTAATCCCAAGGACTAATTGAAATTGTTTTCCTGGTGATACCCTAATGCAGCCAGGTAACAGCCCTGTGAAAGCGCAGCCATCCTGCCCAGCCAGTGTTAGTCCTCCTTTGGCATCTCCTCCCCAGCCAGCCTGTTGTTGGGTGAGAAAGTCAGCACTGCTCAATGCACACACGTCCTGGAGGATGTAAAAACAAGTAATAGCCTGTGTCATATGGTGACAAATACAGTTCAAAGTACCATTATCACTTGTTCTCATGGTGATAATTAATCCCATCATCATTATCATAATGAGAAACCATGTTCAGGAAATGCTGATTGAAAAACTCCAATATTAAAAATACGAGTCATTCTCTGCCCTATCAACCTAACTGATTCTTACATTTGCTGTTGATTAGCACACAGTCTTCCAAATAATTTTTATACCCCAATCCAAACTTTTCTAGTGTTCTTATGTTTCACTTCATGATTTTTTTAAATGTTCCACTCTAGTGTGAAGTGTTAGGATTGCACTTTTGTTCATTAATTTATGATGGACCTTTAATCAGTATCTTTTCCTCATTTTTCTCCTCTCCCAGTGACGTGGTGACAAAGAGAGAAAGAAATTGAGACAAATAAAAGGAGAAGAGAGGAGAGGAGAGG
>NW_010228156.1:22760-38431 GCF_000690775.1 Eurypyga helias
AGAGCAGAGGAGAGGAAAAAAAAATAAAAAGAAAACCAAAGAAAAGATAAATTAAACAGCAAGCTATGACCTGCCATAACTATAAAAAGGGCATGGTTTTAGGAAGTGCATCAGTGTAATGCCATGGACTGGCCCCCAGTTTCCAGCCCTGCCCCTTCCTACCAGGCAGAAGTTCAGAGCCACAATCCCTTGAACAGCAACCTGGGACCCCCAACACCTAAAACCATCTCCTGGAGCCTCCCTTGTGCCAGGCTGGAGCCAGACACAGCTCCGGGACATGCTGGGGTTGGACAGGCTGGGAGGCTTCGAGGTGGAGCTGCCAAGCACATGTCAGTGTTTAGGCACTTCCGTAATCTCCGTGCGTGCTCCAAGCTCCGCCGTGCAGAGGCTGCAAAGGCAATTAAAAACACTTCAGCTCTTTACTGCACTTTTGAAATGCAATACAGACTCTTGTTTCTTGTTTTCATGCATCTTTCTGTATTAACAGTCTGAACCTAATAAATAATCCAAGCCTATCGCACATAGACTATTCTTCAGCCAGGCTGATAAGGCAAATCTAAATTATAGTAGATAAGCATTACATTTTTATAGGCCTCAAATTTTTCTCCAGTTTTAAGCTCACAATTAGACTGTGTAAACATAAAATGAGGGGTCTGACATCACAGGACGTTAAACGCCACTGGGAATATGGCCCTATTTGTATTTGGCCACATGTACACACAAAAATCTACGTAACACTAAACAGTGCTACTTTTTAAAATGCTATACATCGAAAATGTTTCTGAAATATGTGCTGCATATAGAATACATCTGGGGTTTATGGCAATATATCTACATGGATTGACCTGATGCTGGTTGAAATGAAGGGGTCGCGCTGCAAGCAAAGGCAGATGAGCTGATCAGAGTGGCTTCTTCTAGCATTTTGTCTGTTCTGAGCATGTGACTTCACTCGCAGCATGGCTGTATACATATGCACAGTCATTATGTGACAAATTAGAAAGGGGAACATAATAAGCTTAAGTCATCATAAATCATATAATAAACATCTGAATGAGAAAATTTAATAAACGATATGTTTCCACAACAACTTCATCCCCTTCCATTAAATCCATATTCCCCTAGGTCTTGTTCTAATATTTTCAATTCTTAAGTACACATCATCTATTAAAAGGAAAACTAAAAAAGCACAACTCACCCTGCCAGGATATGTTTCTTCCTCTCACTTTCTGGTCTGGCATTTTCTCTTCTGCAGCCAGAATTCAGCCTCCAGCCTGTGGCTATTTTGGATGGAAAATGGTCCCCTGCTCCATGAAAACTTTATTTGTTTTAAAAATGTTTCTAATCTGCATCAGCAAGAAACCAAGTGAATGGGTGAACAGGACAGTCACAGGGAAAGACCTCCTTGTAGGTGGTTGCTACGCCTTCTTGAGGCCAATGGCTTGGATTTAGGACTCCTGCCTTCTACATGAATGCCTTACACTCTGAATTTTCGGCCAGTGAAACGCGCGGAGAGTTTCCTTTGAGGTGAGCGGAAACCCCAGCCTGAACCCAGTAAGCTTCTCCTATAATAACTGATGCATATGTTGCAAAAAGAGGTTTCTCTTTCTGCAAATAGCTTTTCTGCAGCAAGCTCTGGCTTTGCTAGAAAGAAACCTGTTCCTACCTTACCGTTTTCTAGTACATGCTTCCCAGTAAATTTTCCTTTAGAAAGAAAATGAACATTTCTCTAACAGAGAGAACATACTGGGATTTAGACCATCTTCTTCACAGCACTCCAATGTGACTTTGGACAAATCACTTCTAATCCCATGTTGCCTAGGTGTCAGAACTGATCTGATTTAACATTTTTGATAATTAATTTGACAGAGAATGCTAGTATACCAATCACATTTTTTCCATGACATGAATTTGGAGGGCATTGCCAGCCCAAAGGAATATCGGAGTGCAGGTAAATTAAATGATTTGGGGACTGCAATGACAGGATAGGATAACATTTAGTAATATAAAACTGCAAGTTCAAGAATTTAGGGGTGAATAATCAGTATTTTTGATGACAGCTTGAATTTCTTCCTTGGAAATGGAAGAGGAAGGCAAATATTTCACCATACGCTGACTATAAGCCACTGATACAACTCACCAATGAACCCAAACAGTAGGTACATCTTAGGATAAGGAAGGGATAATGTTCTCATTAGAAACAGGAAAATAGCCATGCTGTTGCACAAGCCCGTGTTGGCACCATGTTGGGTTACCTAGTGCTTCGGACACAAGAGGAAAATTCATCAAAATATGGAAAAGGGATACTCAGGTGAAAATCCAGCCTCTCTTAAGTAATGAGAATGAAACCAAGTCATTTTCTTATCCCCGTAAAATGAATGAATGTTGTGGTTAAAATTATTTTAAATCACTAGGCAATAGTGGTACAAATATGAACAGGCATTCACTGGCTACAGATAAATTCGGACTATTAGAAGAATATGTCTAAATGACACCTTCAGAGAGGAGAGAGGTACTTCCATAGTAGTAATGGAGGGAAACATGACCTGACTTTGAATTAGAGTGGTCACTTCATGAACCCTGTTCCATCCTATGCTTGCCTGGGAAAGCTGGGAACTGAATTTGATAGCCCATGCTGTCACTGCAAATACATTGATGATTTCTCATCTATTCAATGACTTTGGAGCTGAGACCCTGACACCCTGAGAGTCGCTGGAAAATCCCAGGCAGAAACAAAAGATGTGACTGCCGGAGTTAAGTGTATGGGTTTTATTAGCACTTGTTAGAGCTGGATCAGTCATCCAGGAGAGATGTCCACGTTCCATATGTATCCGCATAAAGAGCTGTTAGACCACTTCACATCTCTATAAACAGGGATACATCGTAGATACTACATACATGCACCCATATATGTTATAGATATGCATGTGCTTACTATACAAGAATGGACTTCAAAATGACATGCAAATGTAAGTTTGAGATTCAAAATACTGCTATCACATTAAACAATTAGCATGTGCGTAAAAGAGCGTTTCTCTATTTCCACTAGTTCTAAACACAAGTTACAGCGCCCCTTCATTTTGCTATCCAGCCAAGCAGCGTAGAGAAACCGCGATGTTAAACTAATTTTTCTCATACTAAAACCTTCCATCTTTTGCAACTAACTCATCTGATTTCCATGATCATAAAGAACTGTATAATATTAAATTATAACAACAGCAATCAAAGGCATGGGGAGCAAGAGGATTCTCGATTGCAGCCCATGCATCACTCAATATCACCACAGAAGAAGAGATTGAAAAGCACATCAATTCACATAACTTCCTCCTAGTGCCCATTGTCTTTTTCAGTTCCTAATGATGCTGAAGTGTCTCCATGATTAAAATTTAAAGGTTTCCCAGTAACCAAGTAATTTGCCCAAAACTCCTTATCTAGCACTCACCATGAAGACTCTGATTTTAATATACCATTAATCAAGCTCCAGCCAAGTTTACTACTGATACTTTCAATTACAGAGGAACTAACTTTATTCTTCTCAGTGTGTCAGTGAGAGACCAATTCCTTGATTAGCCATAGACCCTAAAAGCAGATGGATAACAGGGTTGGGTTTGATGCACTTTACTGAAAGAACTATTTGTTGTGAATTATAAATAAGTAAACAGATTTGGATGTCTCTTCCGCAGGACATACTTCAGCCAAATTTTGAACCACACGTATCCTATTATAATAAAAATCATTAACTGATTTCAAGTTTTACAGTGTAATAAGTGATCTGATTAAATGTAAATTAATGCGATGCTGAATCTACAGGCAAGTTCTAAATATCAGCATATCTCACAACACAAACATTTACACAAATGCACATGATGCCTGCTTAATTTAAGCACAAGAATAGATCCACAGTCTTCAATAAGACATCTCATGCTCTAAGTGATGCACGTGCATAAGTGATTGCAGGATCAGCTATCAGAAAATGATCCCTGGTACCATTTATAAGAATTCCAACAGATTGCAAATAGCTATGATTTGTCACACAACATCTGGTCTCTTCTTTCCACAATCAAATGGACAAATGGAAATAACAATGCAGACTGTGAAATCGCAGCTTGTAAAAAACAATTAGAGGGAAAGGGACCCATACCTTACCCTGCCAGAGTGATGGAATTCACGCAGGACTGTCTGGCTGGATTAACACAGAGTCAGCATTTGTCTGAGCTTGAGTGTGACTTCCACCAAGCAAGGATTTAATTCCAAAGTTATTCCCCTAGCTACAGTTCAGGAAAGCCTGTGGCAAAACGGTACTGGAGATCCTGTTCGTGCCCAAGAGCTTTACCTGTTCTGCAGGACCAAAGCATTACCTTCCTCGTGTCGAGACAGGCAAGGAGAAGAAGTGTCTAGACAAAATTGTAAGGTTTTACCTAAAAATAGCAGTAAGATCATTCCAAGGAATTGGTTCTGAATGCAACTGACCATTAGGTAACAATTTATTTTTCTCTTCATCTAGAGAATGCTACAGGACTTCCAGCAACATTGTGAAATGGCAAGAACTGTCTCAACAGTGAAATCTAAGGGACAGGTTACAATTAACTCATGTGTGATGCCACAGTCATATCATAAAAGCCACCTGAGAGTATCATTTGGGAATGTCCAGCACAAAGCTCAGATTTATGCAATGCCATTTACACCAAAGGGATATATAGGAGTTTTGAGGAAAAAACCAAGTGAGTTTATACTCTATGATAACAGCAAAAGAGGCGGATTTTTACTCACAGCATGATTCCATGTCTCTGGATGGTGCCGTTTGCTGGTGAGTTTGATTATCTGGCTTATCTGACTGAAAATATGTTTGATATTTAAGAAAAGAGCAATGATATAATTCTTTGAAATATCTGACTTTACTGGCATTCAAACCTAGCCTTCACATGTGGGTCAGACTTCTCAGCATGAGTTAAATCAAAGTTTGAGCTCATACACATGTTGTGAGCTACCTGAAGACAAACCCCAGCCTCCCCTCAGGTCACGGCTGCAGTGTAGATGTGGAAGCCTGTTTTACTTTGGGTAAGAGAACAGACTTCCTTTAGAATGATGTCTGAAGAAACTAAAATTTGGGGTGTTTTTTTCAGATAATAAGGAAATTTGCTCCTCTGGAGTGCCCAACCTCACCACAGACCTCTCTCAAAAGAAACTCATCACAGTTTTGCAAGCACTGAAGTCAAGGTAACATTTAGGTAAGAATCATAGAATCACAGACTGGTTTGGGTTGGAAGGGACCTTAAAGATCATCTAGTTCCAACCCCCTGCCATGGGCAGGGACACCTTCCACTAGACCAGGTTGCTCAAAGCCACATCCAGCCTGGCCTTGAAGACTTCAAAGGATATATTAAATTCTTTCTGCAAAACACAAGAGTGCAGAGAAGAAAGGCTCAGTTAAATTTCAAAATTTTGAAAGAAATCTAACTTTTTTGGTTTTCATCAAAAAAAAAGTTTCCAAATTTCTACTGTTTAATCTTCTTCTAGATTTTTTTCTCTCCACCAATAACCAACAGTGTAAATTGGAATAGATCAGGCACAAATAAAACAACCCACTACATTTTTTCCTGCAGTTGTACTCTGTCCCAAACATAGTAATACCTTTTTTGCAAGATATACAATGTTAACCAATTCTTTTCTGTCAACTAGCAATTTTTTGGCAGATCCCTTTTGCATGATTCATGAAGGACCAGTAAAAGGCTAATTGTTCAAATTAATTTGCGTAAATGACTAAGCAAGAGATAACAAAATTACATCTGCACTTGTTTGGCAAAGATTCAATAGCAGCGGCCCTGTACTGCCAGCTGCTTCCAGACAACACTCTTGCAGAAATTAAAAGCTACAAATATTAATTAATACACTTTTTTGGTACGTTAATTTGCACTGAAAGGTTCCGGAGTACAAAACTGCTGAGAAGATGAACCATGATAATTAGAATTAATGGGATGGATGCATGTTTTTTGCAGCTGAAGTTTTAAAAACCCATGAATGGAACTGGGAACTTGGAACTGACATTCTCATAAATCTCTATGATAATGCCGCTATTAGTATTAGAAGGATTAAGTACTGTGGCTGCAGCGTTATCCATCACATGACACGTTGTATCCCATCTGTCACTGCAGCAGCTAAGACATGATAGCTGTCCTTGAGGAAGCCGTATGAAAAGCTTTGGGAATTCAAGGAATTGTGGTGCTGAGTGTCGGGCTACAAAATGAATAGCTCAAACCTCTGACTCTCCAACAGAAATAATGGCCGGTGCTCTGTACTTGTCAGCTTAGTGCTTTAACAAATACTCTGACTATGGTATCTGTATTTAAGTTAAGTTAAGCAGTCTGACTTCTAGATAAATCAGGCAGGGAAAAAGAACAGTCAAATGTCACAGATTTTTATCTTTAACTCATTTCTGTCTTCGTAGGTTGGATGTCTCTAGAACTGTTTTTACTGATGTTCACCCCATTAATTTTGCATATTTTAGGGCAGCGAGTACCACTGCAGCACTACTCAGTGCGCTGAAATAACAATGAACTTTCACATAAAATCACTAATGAGACCATTTACCTATTTCACAAGGTTATCTGCACGCGATCATGACGCAAATCCCCCTCTGCATGGAAATGCCGTGGTAAGAAAAGGAATTCTTAGATGCGTTCTATCTTGAAACTTTGCCTGTCAAATTAAATTTTGTCTCAGAGCTTTCCAGACTTTTGAAAAATTATGGCATTTTTACGTTATACAAATACTTTATGGAGACACAGATGCAGCAGGACTATGCTATCCATTTTACTAATTAATTTTGCAGTGCTAAAAAAAGTCACGGAAAAGGGACTTTCAAGTTTTTGAAGGTAGGACATTCTTAAACATCACTTTGAATGACACCTGTGTACCCATGCAGTGCAACTGGTGTGAAAGGCTGAACCAGAAGGCATGTCCACGATGCACCGGGTGGTTTGGTAGAAAAACACCCAAACTATGCTTTTACACCTTCTCAGGCTCCCAGATTGTTACTTTACCTAGGAGGTTGGCCACGACACCCTCTGTCCTTTTACAGGATGATCACAACTGAATTCAACGCATTCAGCTAAAGATCTTGGAGAATAACAACTTCTGGGTTTTTTTCCTAGTGGTGTTTGTAAAACAATGCCAGCAAAGGCAAGGGATCAGCAATGTAATTTTATTCCCATTTTCTATCATAACATTTTCATGGGATGCCCATGTTATTACTCCTTCAGTCTGAACTATTGGATCATTTTCCTCTTCCACAAGGAGGTAAGTCTGCTTCTATTTAGTTTTTATTCATCTGCATGAGATAAAAAAGACCAACTTGTCATGTCCCATCTCTGATGACATCATTGAGTAAAATAAAAAATTATTCTTGACCCTGATCCTCAGCATCTGGGTTGTTAATATTGTGCAGTCAGACTGCTCACCATGTCACAGCACACAAATGCAACGCAAATCTTTCCATCTCTGGGCATCGGATCAAACCCAGAGCACAGCAGCGAGGGTTGGTGCTGGGTGCTCCTTTCTTGCTCCCCAAACACAGGTTTTCATTGCCACATCCAGCAGAAAAGCCTGAAAAACACACAGCATATGCATCTTCTAGAGCTTATCTGTATTATAGTAAGAATAATAGATTATAATTTATCAATTATTGTGAATTATACAGTATGTGAATACCTTTACCTCACTGATGATGCTAGATTTACAGTCCAAAATATTCACTTAGGTGGGTAGCAACCACTGAGCCTCAGAAATTAGTATCTTTTCCCTTTCTACACCCTGAAGACACAAGTGTTTACCCCTTTGCAGAGATGTGAGACAGAACTGCTCTGTTGGCATACAGCTGCCACACGGAGTAGACTATTCAAAGAGGTCTGGAGGCAAGTAAAATCAGTGATTAAAGAGAAATCTGAGTAAGCTCGTGAACCACAACACAAAGATAACAGGAGAATAAAGTAGGAGCATGCCTAAAACAGAGCACAACATAAAATCAGCTCCTAAACACCTACATTGTTAAAAATATAAGAAAGTGCAGGGGAAAAAAATAAAATCAAAATTATTTTGCATTTTTTGTAGCAGTTTCCATCCACAAATTCCAAAGGACTTTATTAATACTTCTGTGGGTTACAATATCTAAAATCCCAGCGGCTTAACCACTACCACTACAGTCTGCAAACTGGAAAAAGAAGCCCAGAGGGGATAAACACCTTACCCAGAGCAAGCTGGGAAAACCCAGCTGCAAAGGGAGGCAGTGCCCCAGCTGGGCTCCGGTGCTCCCCGGGATGCAGGGCTCAGTGCTGGTCCAGAGCAATCCCACTGTGGTACCCACCAGGCAGGAAGGACCAGGGCACCGGTTTTCTTCTTCTCCCTGCAGCATGTGCAATTGGAGCAATGGCCTAACATCACCCAGAGCAGCAAGTTTGGTGCCCAGGGAATTTGTCTGAAATATAATGAACTAGATGATCTTTAAAGTCCCTTCTGACCTAAACCATTCTATAATTCTATAATTATCACCTCTATGATGTCTCATTCAAGTTAAGAGTAATTGTGGTGGCCCTCTGATACCAGTTCTAACGTGGATTTTGCTCTCTTTCTCTCTGCCTTTAATCAGCACACTGGACCTGATAAAACTTTACAAAGTAGGCGTACGTTTTTGGCAAAAGTTTTGGCTTTTTTGATGAGGATGTCTTTTCTCAGTTGCAGCTGCATCATAAAATAAATTCCTGGCCATTTCCAACACTGAAGTTCATACTGAGAGCAAGTTGATGTTAATTGATTATTAATTAAATTAACTTCCTTTAGGCTGTAATAATAGACCAGCATTACTAAAACAAGTACTTAAGATTTGCATTTATAGGCCTTTACTGAAGCCATTTTTGTCGCTTGAGACGGTCCTTTCTTTTTCCATCTCATCAGCCTTATATCCCAGTACGTGGCATCAGACGTCACTCGGTCTTAGTCTGCTTGATGCAGAAACTAGAAGTTTGATAACATGTCACAGAATGGTACCAATCTGCACATTTGCTACAGCAAAAACGGGAAAGCAATGTAGATTTTAAATACGAGACGGTGTGCAGTTCAGGCAGTCCCCATCTTCTGCCAATAGCTTCCTGCACACTGAACGTCTCAGGAAGACTTAGGGAATATTAGACATTCCCAGAGGTCTAAGGGCAGACAGTAGGCAGCAGTCACCCAAAACCAGGGGAAGTTGTTCCTCAGGGCAAGTAGGAAATGGGTTACAGTGGTCAATGAAAGCAGTGCACCTAGCCACGCTCACTCACATCCAGTGCCCACCAATGCTACTGAGGTTCTGTACGGGTGGATGAATCAATTTTGTGGAGGAGGTTGATGGTTGATGTGCCTCCTCTTCTCAGTAGATTGCTATGGACTTCTGGAACTCAGGCACTAAGAATAGGACATTTTTTCAAAGTGCAAAAGCAGCTGTAAAAAAAACCCTACTGTGGGCACCGTGGGTCTGTATTGCTTTATAGAGTTTAATTTCAAGAAAAATACTCTAACACACAAACTGAAAAATCCAGATCACCCCTGGCTGTCTGTGATTAAGAGATTTATCCAGTGTTAGGTATTATCACCCCAGAATTCACCTTACCAGTCAGCAAGTAACTCCCAAGTACCTCCTTTATTTTGGCTCATGGTACTTCCAGGTCATAACTTTTGCGACCGGCAAGAACAGCACATCTATTTCTGAGATCTTCAAGCTGGCCTCATCTGGGATACTCTGCAACACCTTTCTGTATTGGCTGGTTGCCTGTGGGAACACGTCTAAGTTCACACTGACCACTAGAGAGGTCAAAACTGAAAAGAAGCTGTGTTACAGCAAAATGAAGTGTTAAAATCTTCATAACAAATAAAAGAACTATTAAACATGAAAAACAAAAAGAAAACAAAAATAAAACAACCACAAAATTGGAATATTCCTGGCATCAATCGCATTTCATGGCCATCTCTTGACAACTCCCAGAAGCAGCTCCTGGTGGCAAAGGGATGATGTTAACTCAAGATTCGATTAAGATACGGAGAATTCATATAAGGACAATAGGAGGCATCTTCAAAGAACCCATTTATACTCTTCCAATGGAAAGTCTTAGCTCTGCTCTACCCTCGACTGAACAGGTTGGCCTCCACAAGACCACCGATGGAACATAAGCAGGTTTGAAGACAATTTTCCTGTGGACATGGCAGGAAACCCTCCCAGGGCTAGTTTTATTTACTCACGTTCTTTTATTTTCCCCTTAGGAAGTCCAGTGAATTACAGTATAACCACCTGCAAATATACATGAAAGCCTACAAATAGGAGCAGGTAGTACTTGCAAAATATTTGCAAATACTCATACAAAGTCTGGCTTTGGCATTCAAGCAAAAGCTTAAGGACGGGATTTTTAGTGTGATAAGAGATTGTCTTTCATCATTTTTTAGTGCAAACATTTCTGTATCTAATACCTTGCTCCCAGTTTCCTCACCCATTATTCAAAGTCCAACCCTACAACATCACCTAGCAATCAGCAGGCGTTCAGGGTTAACGGTCTTAACGCCTGTCAGTACCTGCACCCCTTCCACAGCCATTATTTGCTTGGGCATTTCTTTGAGTTTTCTTTCCCACAATTCCCTCTAAATGTCCCTGATGTGCTTTGAATATTTTGGTTGCTACCATAATGAAAACAGGAGCAGAAACTCCTAGAGTGGCACTGTGGAAAAGGAAGTCCTCCGTTTCTGGGCCGAAGAGATGTAACGTGTATCAGAAGCGCTGCCTCAATCCGAGCAGCTTACACCACATCAGCCCTGTTTTGCAGGGCCATGCCAGAGGGTGGCGAGGAAGAAATGATTTATATTTGTGCATCAGACATCCTAATTCCCTCATGCACAGTTTCAATAGAAAGAGACACCAAGAGCTTCAGAAATGCGTGGCTAATTATACATCTCATCAAATGCTCAACACTTATACTCACGATGAGCACAAAGCACTTGTCTACTCCGCCACCTATCCCCTTCCTGGGTTGTCCTTTTTAATGGTCTCTTATGTAAAGAGTTGGCAGCTTAAATATTTGAAGTCTGCCAGTTTAAAAGCTTTAATGTATTTTAAAAATGTAGAGGGGTTTTTTGTGCTCTTATCATTCAAGAAAACCTTCACTGACGCTTCTTTTTTTTTTTTTTAATTAAAAAAATCCCATTGGGCTATGAACGCCAAGTTTTAGCCCAGAGGGAATTTTTATTGTAGATATAAACCCCTGGAAATCAGAGTATGTATACATACACTACAGAGCCTGATAAACCCTTGACTGTGACACTGCTACTGAGGGCTGCTATAATATCTGATGACAAAACTGACAGATTACTTCTGATGAGAATGTGGAACCCTTTTTGTTTTTAACTTGACCCTGAAGACATGTCATAACATTTGTAATATCTGCAATAAAGTGTCAACTATACTGCTGTAAGACTGCTGGAGCTTGGAGTTAAGCATTCAATTTAGTGTTCCTACAGCTTTCAATTTAAAATAAAAAAAGACTCTTAATTTTCTTTTGGACAGTCCAAACCCAGTATAACTACACTAATTTGTCCTGGCAAATATGAACCAGTAGTGGGGAACATGACTACTGGAAAAGAAATCTAGAGCAATAGACAAAACAATAAAATAAACCTATCAATTGTCTCTACATAAATTTGAGATTTACAGTTCAGTAGAAATAATCTTCAGAAGGGATTGCAATAAAGATTCTCAATGACCACCTCAGTAGCAGGGCTAACGTGACTTCAGTTGGCAGCGAACCAAAATTTCACTCTAACCTCCAAGTTACACAAGGTCCATTTTAAGACTGTTTCAAGTGGGATAAAAATGTAAATCATGTCTCCCATTCCCTGTAGTCAGAGGCGCTGCTTAACAGCCCAGTCATTCCAAGCTGGTCTCACCAACCCCGCTACCTCCCACGCATCGTTCTGTCCCGCTGTTGAACGATGTTGGCCATGATGGCCATAAAAAGCCTAATCTTACCACTGATACGACGTCTGCTCTTTAACTCGGAGATGGTACCTCTAAAGATGCTCCTCCTAGGACACAGTAGCCCCAGTTCTCTGATAAACTTGTCCCAAAATGAATAGCTTGATATAAAAGTAAGCACCAGGCACAAGTCCGTGAAAGACAATATTTTGCTGCCACTAACAAGGGCTGATTTCTTTGTCTAAGTGTACAATACAGTAATACTAAGCTTTATTTCCCAAGAGATGAAATACTTCATTTATTTGTGTAACTTCCCCAGACTTTATATTCTTGTGTGTTTCAGGACTTCGGTAGTTGCCTTCTTGTAATATTTCAGCTTTTAAGTTGTTTTCTTGCCTCACTGAACTCACATAAGATACATCTGAAAGCTTTAGTACAAATTTACTTCGAATAAAGTCTTCAATTCATTTTCATGGCACCAAAAAGACAGCTTTAATAACTGCAATGACAAATAAACTGGAAATCATTCCAGGCCTTTTCACTTAACTGACAAGTAGAACGCTCTCATAATGAGCCGCAGGTTTTACGTTTTCTCTTTGACCATAATAGCTTCATTTAAGAGCGTCAGACCCTGACACTTCATCATTTATCTACATTATTTCTCATCTTCTTTCAAATAAATTATGGAATACTAGACTGAGCACATAAAAACAAAGTGACTTGTTATCTGTAAACAGCAAGATAAATTGTGCAGAAGTTCCTCATTTAGTTCCTTTTAAATTTAAGGGCAAGTTATTGGTTGTACCTTCTTTTTTTTTCCCTACCCCAATTTTTTGCATTTTTTTACAGCCATCTTATTCTGTTGCCAGTGGCCTTTGTGCAGCCATCCAAAGCCTGATGATAGTGCAGAAGGCATAAAATAATTCCATTATCCCAAGGTTGGACAGGGTAGTACAGAAAAGAAAAAAATATTGAAAAAAATCAAATAAACAACTTACACGGATATTTCCCTCCATCTGTAAAATTCCTCGTCCTTAATACATCTTGTCATACTAGCAAATGTGACACATCCAAAGTAATGAACAGTGGGTCTGTAACTGTCCTCGCCTTTAGAGAGATAGCTCTGATATTTGCCATCCCCAAAGCCCCCCTTCCCTGGTGAAACACATTAAATCTTGTCTTGGAGCAGGGTTGAACACTTGGAGTTCGCATTTATTTTATTTTAAAATCATATTGTCTGAAGCACAATTAGCACCACTGCATTTACATTTTAATTCTTAGTGACAGATGAAATTAAGAGAGGTTCAGTTTAATAATATCACGCATTTCCACCACACCTCCCCCTGTGAAAAATCACTGAGCGTGTCTGCCCAACATCCACGGGTGTGGAGACCCCCCAGCCCCCAAGCGAAGTCCTGAACCAAAATCTATAAAGCCACACCAGTGGCAAACAGCCATCAGCATGTTCAACTCCGCCAGGAGAGGGATTCTTTAGGAGACTAACGTTAGGCTATTCCTGTTTTACAGAGGGGGAAATAGAGACTTGGCGTGTCTGTAGTTGGATTTCGATGGATTAACCCGATACCCTCGGTTTCAATTAGAGATTTTAAGCCCTATATCTCAGGACAAAATACAAAACAGGAAAGCAAAAACGAGGTAGGAAGCCTTTTCAGAATTTTCCTTTTCTTTACTTCGAAGGATCTCTTCAAAAAGTACAACAAAACGATGATGAGACACTGTCAATGGATTCCCGGTGTATTCCTCATCCCAAGAGACTGTCTATCACCACCATCCTTGAGAAAAAGAGGAGCTGACAAGAGCCTGAGAAACCCAATAACTGGGATTGACACCTCGCCCAAGCCAGCTTGGCTGGAACTTACACTTTTGGTGTCAATGTTAGACGGAGTCTCCTTTGACCAGTTGCTGAGCCACCCTCCAGGCTGAGACGTGGGAATATCTCAAACAGTCCGAAGCTTTGCGTGATGCTCAGGTTTGGTAGCAATCCAAGCAGTGGAATCACAAGTTTAACAGGCTGCTGAGCAATCCATGCAGGAGTCTCTTCATGTTCACGGTGCAGAAAGGCACCTACATACCACTGCCGCTCTCCCCTTGGATCCATGAAAGCCCACATTCCTCACGCCCAACCCTACAGACGTAACCAGCTTTGCAGAAGAAAACAGTATGGTCGGAGAAGGACTTCTCGTAGGATTACTCTGAATGTTTAAGGGCAGACCTTGACCTGTTTGATTTTCCAGGTAATTTTTCCTTCACGCGCTTCCCTCCCCTCTCTTCTCCAAGCTCGTGGTGCTGGCACTGTGGGCACACAGCCATCTTGCAATTCAATCATGTTATCTGTGCAGACAACAATCAAATAAAGACAAAAATAAGAGTTTAAGCTGAGGTTCCCATCAGCTGCAACTCCATATACATAACATTTTAATTATATCTCATCTCCAGTGTAATAGTTAGAGATGCCATTTGATACAGCTTTTTTTATTATTATTATTTGAAAAATTAAATCTAACTAAATTAGCAAAAATAAAGTAGTAAAAGTTAATTGGGAATTATCTACTTCAAAATAACTCTTACTGGTAAATGCTTTGCATGGTTATAAAAGGCTGATAAATATAATTGTATTTATGTAATGAGTATCATGTTTAATTTACTGTACTTGGTTGTTACACACCATTTTACGCAGGCCTCATAAGTGAGCGTCGTACGATTGCCTGGATCGCTTTTAAAAAACCATCACAATCCGAGGCAGCACACAGGAAACGTCCAACAGATTTTGAACAAGGTAGCGATCAGCAATTTGTGCAGAGAAATACTCATGATGATCTGCATCTGCACGACCTAAACCCAAGAGTGTTTAGTAAGACGCTGCACGCTGAGGGTTCACGCCTAAGTGGCTTGACACAAGGCGCACGGTCGGGCATATGTAGGCTATGGTTTAAGAACGGTGCCGCGAACCGCCGAGCTCCCCGTCAGACGGCAATTACGGCTGAGTTCATGACAATGGAGTAATGCTTGCTCCTGGCAGGGCTGCGCTCTAGAAAAGGGTGAAATTTCATCCTTTGCGTTTAATCTTCAGTTAATGCAATTTCGGTCAGATGTTTTCACATTCCAGAAAGCACAAGTCAACCCGGCTGCTGACCTGGGTTTCTCATTTGCTCTGGTTTAGGACCAGACTTGAGACTATGCCACTTAGGTGTTACTGTTATTAAAAATTATACACAAAAAATCCTTGGCATAACTCCCCTGGTAAAGCTCCAGAAAGCCAAGCGGCGCTATGTCCAGCACTGGAGACCTGTACATACTCCATGCATGTTCGTACCACTCACAATGCAGAAAATACCCCAAAGGGAGGTAAAATCTCCCTTTTGTCAAGTTTTTCTTTTACAGGGTTATTTGGAGTATATATAATGAGATGCAACACAAAGCATTCACACGACCCCAAGCAATCAGTGGGAATGTAGCACTCTAAACTGAGAAAAAACGCACATACTATGGGGTTTCTCTGAGCAGAAATTTTACATGCAAGCAACAGGACACATTCTACCTTAAATATTTGTGTTCAATTCCCTCTGAAGCTCGGGGTAGGAATGTCTTTGCTCTACAGTTTTGGTCAATATCATCCTTAAGTCACTGTTGGGGGACTGAATCAGATATATATATATATTTATTATAT
>NW_010228157.1:0-855 GCF_000690775.1 Eurypyga helias
CTCCAGGAGCCCCGGGAGAAGGCGGCTGCCGGCAGCTCCAAGGACCCCGCCGCCTGCAGCCACAACCCCAGCCCGAGCAGCGATCTGAAGGAGGAGAAACAGCAGCAACTTGACCCAAGTAAGTAAAAAAAAAAATAATAAGGGGGGCGAGAGAGAGGGAGAGAGGCAGAGAGGGGCAGAGAGAGGGAGAGAAAGAAAAGGAAGAAAGAAAGAGAAAGAAAGAAATTGCCCCTTTGATTTATTGCCGAAACCTGTAAGGCTCGAATGTGCAAAACTGATAGTTTTACTAACCTATAAAAACGTCTAGACGCCTCCCCCAGCGCCAGCAACAGGCACCCATAAAAGACTCCACATAACCACCTACCATCAAGACATCATTTGTACAGTAAACAGACTGGGGCATTAAGGCTTTTATGATAATTCCTCCAAAGTTGTGAAAACAGTCCATCCTTCGTTAAATTAATTTAACGACCTCTTTCTCCCCCACCCCACCCCGTTCCCTATATACCTCCCTTCTTCCAGATAACCCTGCAGCAAACTGGATCCACGCTCGTTCAACGAGGAAAAAGCGTTGTCCCTACACAAAATATCAAACTCTGGAACTGGAAAAGGAATTTCTCTTTAACATGTACCTCACCCGAGACCGCCGTTACGAAGTAGCTAGGATTTTAAATCTCACAGAGAGACAGGTCAAAATCTGGTTTCAGAACAGAAGAATGAAAATGAAAAAGATGAACAAGGAGAAAGGCAATAAAGGAGACTAACGCTGGGGTAGACACGCAGTTGGGGAATATTGCTTTTAGTTTTGCATTTGGGGCTTTTGGGGTTTGGTTTGGGTTCTTTTTGTTGTTGTTG
>NW_010228158.1:0-238 GCF_000690775.1 Eurypyga helias
GCCGGTGGTGTGGCGGGTCGGGGTCCCGCCGGAGGGGATGTTGGGGGGGGCTTTCGGTTTCGGAAACCGGGCCCAGGGAGAGGCAGGGAGCGGGATTTTCCGGTATCTGGGTTGATGATTAACCCGAGGGCTCTGCGGCTGGGTTGGGATGGGAGGAATTTGCTCCTTATCAGCTCCGGTGGGAGCCCCAGGGGACACGGTCCCTTATCCCCCACGGATACCCCACCGTGACCGGCGG
>NW_010228159.1:0-768 GCF_000690775.1 Eurypyga helias
TTGTGCTGGGCTGCTGCCCCGGGGCTGCGTAAAGTGACGGCGCAAACCCCGCCTGCTTTCCCAGGCCGCGTGTCCTTTCTGAGTGAAAGTGTGTTTCTGTGGCAGCACGACAGGGAGACGGATTTTGCTGGGGGGTTGGCTGCAGGTTCACGGATACTCATGCCCTGTGCTCCTAGAAAGCTTAGGGACTCAGTTAAGCATTCCACAGAGTTCCACCCACTGCCAATGGAACCTTAGTGATTTAAAAAACAGAAATTGGATCTGAATTCTTGTGTTTCTGCTTTTTTGGGGCTTTTTTTAATCCTTCAGAGCAGACAGGGTCACACGACTTTGTTTCCATTGACCCTCATGGAGAAAACAGCTCTGCTTTTCAGGGAATCCCAGGGTGGTTTGGGTTGAAGGGACCTCTGAAGGGCCCCTGGTCCGCCCCCGCCGTGGGCAGGGACACCCTCCCCTGGTCGGTGCTGAGGAGTTTATGTGAATTAGGTCAGCTCACCTGAGCTGTAAAATGGGATTTTCGCAAGGAAAGGTGCAGGGAGTAGCGTGATTCTGTGTGTGCGACGGCTCAGCTGCTGCCGGGAGGTGTTGGCTGCAGCAACTCGCGTCCTCGCCTGGGCGCGTCCCTCGGGCTCCTCGCGAGCTGAGCGTTACTTGTGCGAGGAAAAGGTTCGAGGGAGACCGGCCGGGCTTAGATCTTTGACTGCGGGAAACTAAACACGGTAAAAAATAGTCCAGAAAGGGGGAAACGCACGCCGAGTGCAGCGCAGC
>NW_010228160.1:0-4230 GCF_000690775.1 Eurypyga helias
GAAATGACACCAACGCGACAGGCCCCGCATATGGAAAAAGTTAAATATAAATCACTGCTGAAAGAGGCCTCGCTGAGCGGAGTTAGTTAAAGATGTTTATGGATTCAGAAACACGGGCCTGCATATGTATTTAGGGATGACAAATGTGATTCAATAAGTAAGGAATTTCTCCGTGGGCTGAGGCGGGGCCCGCGCGGTGCGGGCGCTGCTCTGGGCTCTCCAGCTCGGCCGTGCCAGCACCATAAATCCTGCAGACAGGCTCCTTTTTCCTTCCCGGGCAGCTCGGGGATTATTTTTGGGTTTTTAGGGTTTTTTTTTTTCCCAGATCAGACCAAGTCGCTGCATCTCCTGCCCTTGGGATGTGACAGCACCACGCTGTTCCTGGACCTTCCGCCTGTGTCCTTCGGGGGACTAGGGAAAAGCTGATGGATGCTCCATGCGGGTCAGTGGGGACTGCGCCGTCCATGCTGCCGCCGGTGCCAGGCACGTCCCCATCCCCAGGCTCTCCCGTCCCCCTGGAGAGCTGTGCTCGGCGTAGCAGCCGGACCCTTCAGGACTGTCAGCAGATGATTAATGACCAACAACCCCGAAACTGCCCCCATGGCCAATTTGGGTGTCGTTTGACCCAGTGCTTAATGAGTTCAGACATACTTCTGCAAGCCGCTTCTCACGGGCAGCTGGGCAGTCTCATGGAGTCCAGTGGGGTGGGGGCACGGAATTGCTCCCCACCCAAACTGCCCATGCTGCTCTCAAGCATCCCCCTTGAGGCACAGAGTGTTGGGGACCACAACAAACCAATCCCAGAAACCCCTAAACGAAACTCCAGCTGCAGTGGCGTGAGCCAGGCAAGGATGCTGGATCCATGGCAGGGAGGGCTGAGTCCCAGGTGTAGATGCTGGGTCCTAGGGAGGGAACTCAGATCCATGGCAGAGATACCGGGTCCCAGGGAGGAATGCTGGATCCATGGCAGGGATGCTGGGGTCCCAAGCAGAGATGCCGGGTCAATGGCAGCGGTGTCAGATCCATATTAGGGATGTCGGATCCCTAGCAGGGATGCCAGGTCTCAGAGAGCGATGTCAGATCCATGGCAGGGAGGTGCTGGGTGCCAAGGAAGGATGACGGATCCCATGGCAAGGCTGCTGGATCCCAAGGAAGGATGTCAGGTCCATGGCAAGGCTGCAGGGTCTCAGGGAGGGATGCTGGATTTGAGGTGACAAAGCCCAGCAAAGCTGCAGCGATGCGCCACGCAGGAGCCGGCCCCTCAGCTCCTCAGCTCTGTGGGGCTCAGAGGGAAGCACCTTTCGGGGGGTCAGCGCCCGGCCGGGCTTTTGACCGACAGCCACATTCCTTTATCCTGATTTTATTCGTTAGCAGCATTTGGCCTGGACACAGAGACAGCTAATGAGGGACTGAGTTTATTGCAGTTTGATTTTTCTGTTAAAACAATACAATAAAATAAATGCACTTGGAAATCTGGTATGTGTTTGTACATAGTAGATTTATGGCTCTGGAGGCTTCCAGAGAGACGCAGCCTTTCATTCCCTTCCTTATTGGAACAGATCATATTGCAGAGTTTAAAGGACTCTGGAGTTGTGATTTATTTGAAGGGAGAAACTAGGGAAATCCAACTATCTGTTCCCTGGCTCAGATCATCCAGTAACTCTCCGGCCAAGAGGACGGATCTGCACCTCCTCCATGGATTTTTTTTTTTTTCCTCCTGTCGCTTACATTATCCCGCTCTAAATATATCACCAAGACAGGGCTGACTCCTGACCTGACTTCAGCGCCTCACCGAGGCTTCCCCAGCCCTTCCCGGAATCCCACAGATAAATCACCCCCCTGGAGCCCTTTCCGAGCTCCTTCGTGCTGCTCACGGGACAGGACCTGTGCAGGGCCGGCCACTGCCTTGATCTGGAGCGGAGGTCAAGGCAGAGATCTTGTTTTTATCTCTGGGATCGGGTGATAAATCTGTGCCGCCAGTCCCTGCTTCCTTTCAAGGGAGCGCTTTCCCCTCCCTCACTGCTCTCTCGGCATTTGCAGGGCCGCCAGGCAGAGGAGAGCACAGTGGTTGGATCCAGGTCAGGATTCGTGCCTGAAAACCTTTTCAGGGATTTCCTAAGACACCAGGCCCAGCCTTGTTCCTGCGGCTCAGCTGGACCTGCCAATGCTGGGTGATGCTGCAGCTCCTGCATCCGAGCGGGACCATGCTGCAGGTTGGGGCTACCGGGGCCACTTCCCTCCCACCCTCACCTTGACACTCAGTGCTGCTGCGGTGCAGCCCAGCGCCATTCCAGTCATCCCAGTGGTTCCCATCAAAAAGCGGCTCCCCCCAGCCTGAAAATGGGCTTTTTCTAAAGCGCTTGGCATTTGCGGGCAGGAATTCTCTGGGTTGTGGTGCAAAACCCTTCCTGCTTCTCCCTGGTCCCAGGTACCTCCGGGACATTCAGGAATGACCAGTTTGGGTCCCGCCAGCAACATTCATCCTTCCCTGTGCTGCGTCGGAAGGGCCACGGGAGATTCCTGTCTCCTTTGCTGTGACCATCTTGGCTGCGGGACAGACGGAGAAAGGGAAGGAGGTTTCCAGCCTGGGGGGGCACCGGCTCTGTCAGCCACTCTCCTCCTCCCACCCCTGCTCCATCTCAGCTCCTCCAGTCCATGTTTTTCACGGGGTGTTTCCTCCCCCCGCGCACAGACGGACTCTGTTTGCCATTAGCTTCCCCTCCTCTGCTCCAGGAGCTGATCCGAGTGCTAATTCTCACGCATATTTTGGGTAAATCTACTTTCTTTCCCCGGGATGAATTGTGGTTTCCAAGCACCATTAATCATTTCCCTTTAGAAAACGGCGTCGAGGGGCTGGAAACATTGCTCCTTTATTTACTGGGAGGATGACCTGGCACGCTGGCGCCCGGCCACGGCGCTGGCGTCTGCGGGACGACGGGGAGCGAAGCCTCGGGGTGAGCTCCCCTCTGCTGTGCCGGGATGGCAGTGCTGGCTCCCACCGACACCATCCCCGCCGAGGATGAACCCCCTGGCCCCAAGGTGAGGGGTGAGCAAGAGCCTGTGGAGCAAGAGGATGGAGAATGGAAAGGAAAACACTGCCAAAATGCCACATTTTAACCCTTCCCGTGAGCCTCTTCCCAGAGGGGTCGTTCCACAGGGAGCTTGTTTGCACCATGAAACGTGTCGTGGTGACAGCAGAAACGCCGACCCTGTTCTCTGCCTGCCCCCAGCGCCCCCCAAAATGCCTGGGACATGAAATCAGGCCCCCCTGCTTATCACCCGCCGGCGGGGCTCGGGTGGGCAGGCAGTGGAAGGAAACTTCTCCTGCCCCGACTGCAGCGAGGGTAAGGAGGTGCAGCGAGCACATGTGAACGGTTGCCTCCTTTCCTTAGCTCAGGACTGTCAGGGGATGATTAATGGCCAACGCCACAGAACTGCCTTGATTGCCAAGTGCTGTATTGTTAGCACTGACATGTAACGAGCCCGGACATACTTTAACACAATTCTGCACCGTAATCTGCAAATAACGCTCGATAGACTTAATTTGTTAAGTATTTCCCCCCATGCAGTCCCTCACCCCACCTCCTTTCCCTTTCAAAGCCATGTCAGAGAGGCCAGGGGCCCAGCCGAGCACCCCGCAGCCCCCAGCCTTGGCTCTTGCCAGGGATTTCCCCCACTGGGATGGCTGCTCCTTTAGGTTTTGGCTAGGGAGCAGCTTTCTCTCTTCTCCCCACCCCAAAAAAAAAATCAACCTTCAGTGCACACTCAACCCTGCGCAAATTCATTCCCGTGCTGCCGCCACACTCCGGTGGGAGATGGAATAGTTACTGGCAATTTTGGGGGTTTACCAGCCCTTGGGCTCCACAGGCCAAGAAGCAGGTCACCATGCCAGCCAGGGCTCCCTGCACCCGGAGTGGCTCCTGGGTAAAAGCCCTGGAAGAGCCATGGTGAGTTCCAGCAGTGCTAAACATTTACGGAGCGCTTCGTCCTCCCGGCACTTTACAAACATCCTACAAAATCCTTCTTGGGCATCATGGTGCGCGAAGCGCCACGTTTGCCTTTTAGAGCAGCTTCCCCCAAGAATGCTGGAGCGGCCCAGCCCAGGGAGGTGAGTGCTGAAGGGTACTAGGAGCACCAATGGATGGGGATAGGGTGGAAATCGGGATGGAGATGGGAATGGGGAGGGACTGGAGAGCAAGAGCTTTCCACCCCACCGCTCCAGCACGGCGG
>NW_010228160.1:4282-5442 GCF_000690775.1 Eurypyga helias
ACTGTCAGGCGGTGATTAATGGCCAACAGGCTCGAAATTGCCTTTATTGCCAGCCCGGCATTGTTGCTTGTGACAGCTAATGAGGTTAGACAGACATTTACACAGCGCTTACGCCGCTCCCAGCGGAGCAGCCCCCCGGGCTTGTGTGCCCCGGGCGGGGGGACCCAGCCCGCTCCCCAGCAGTGACCAAGCCTGGGCAGGTCCCGGGGGGCAGCCCCAGGTCCCGTGCCCCCCAGGGCCAGGCTGGGGCTGCGGCATTAACGAGAGCGCTCGGAGCCCTTCCAACTTGTCTCCATTAACTTCGCCGTGAAACCCACGAGGTATTTTTATACGGGCTCCACTGCAGCGGGACGGGGAGGAACGGGGCAGGGATGAAGAAGTTTTCCAGCGTCGGAGAGAAGTGGGTGCCATAAACCATTTGTTCATACAAAAAAGCCCGTGCTGTTCAAACTCAGCGAGCACAGACACCGCCGAGTGTTCCTGGCCCTGGGTCCAGAAGTAATGATTATTTTTTGCCCTTTTTTTTTTTTTTTGCAGGATTATTACAAGTAATATTTACCTTTGTGCTAGTCTACATCTTGATGCTCTTAAACACGTGGCCGCAGCTGGTTTCCCATTCAGGGTAATGATACAGCGTCGATGTTATGAAGCAAAACCTCGCCTGCGAGCCAGAACACCCCGCATTTAAAAACCTATTGCTTTTCAGTATTATATGAACGTATTTTGCTTCAACTCAGAGCAATTTCCTAGTTTACCCTTATTAAACTGAGAGGGGGCCGAGCAGAGGTTCTTGATTTATGAAACACATACTAGATTCATTAAAACCTTTAAAGATTTAATACATTTTATCAAGGCCTTAAATCTGGGCAAGTGGGGTTTTTTTAAAAAAAAAACAATACAGGGTGTATTTCATCTCTGGCGCCCTTTTGCGTTTATTTAAGAGCTGTAAAATTTGGATTGACAAATATCGCAGATATTTCATTCCTTATTTCTAAACGGCGCTGAATCCTCCTGACAGGTTTGTTATACGTAACCCCCGGAGATCTGTCAAGTGTAAAGATCAAATTGTTCTCCTTTATTGGCGTTTTATATGTCTCTCTTATGTTTTTGAAGTTCCCCTCAACAATTGCAGAGGTGGAAGATTTAATGTGGTTTTGCCT
>NW_010228161.1:0-29260 GCF_000690775.1 Eurypyga helias
ACTCAATCCCACCGTCCATGTCGCCGACAAAGATGCTATACAGTACCAGTCCCAATCCCAACCTCTGCGTAACACCACTCATCATTGGTCTCCACTCCCAACCCTTGTGTAACACCACTCATCACTGGTCTCCACTCACACACTGAGTGTGGCCATCCAGCCAGTTCCTTATCCATCGAGCGGTCCATCTGTCAAATCCCTGTCTCTCCAGTTTACAGACAAGGATGTCGTGCAGGACAGTGTCGAACACTTTGCACAAGTCCAGGTAGATGATATCAGTTGCCCGTCCTCTATCCACCAAGGTTGTGACCCCATCGTAGAAGCCACCAGATCCATCAGGCACGATCTGCCCTTGGTGAAGCCATGTTGGCTGTCACCAATCACCTCCTCATTCTCCATGTGCCGTAGCATGGTTTCCAGGAGGATCTGCTCCATGATCTTGCCAGGCACAGAGGTGACACTGACTGACCTTTGGTTCCCCAGATCCTCCTTTTTTTCCCTTTTTAAAGATGGGGATTTTATTTCCCCTTTTCCAGTCAGTGGGAACCTCACCAAACCACCACAACTTCTCAAATATGATGGACAGAGGTTTTGCAACCTTATCCGCTCTTCTTTCAGGTCCCACAGATGTATTCCATCAGGTTCCATGGACTTGTGCACCTTCAGGTCCCTTAGGTGTTCTCGAACCTGATCCTCCCTAACCATGGGTGGTTCCCCATTTTCCCCCGTCCCTGCCCTTGTCTTACGCACATCATCAAGGTGTTCAGTGTATTGAGCTTCAAGTCAGTGATACTGAACCTCCTTAGGACCCAGAGGAAGAAACAGGTCCAAAGACCAAGGAGCTGATGTACATGTTAGCCACATGAAGGAACTACATAATAGGAGAGTTACAACCTGATGTTCTATCCACATTTTACCTCCTGATCTCTTATTCCACTACCTCCTTTCACCCCAAATAGTGGTCATGCTGGACAAAGACAAGGCTTCTGATTTGTAAGCATTTATGCTCTCAGCCAGATGCCTTTCAGTATAATTAATTATGAGCCGTTCTTCCTATTGCATCCAGGCACAGAGCCTATTTAAATTATTGGCAATGCAGGAGTTAATGCAGTGTTACACAGTGAGGACAATTTTTACTGTAGAGGCAAATGCAGAAAGTAACAGCTAATGATTAATTTATGTAATCCAGGGTTTCATTAATGTCCCCTGCTTTTACCCTTTTTTCCGGTAGGTCCAAAAAGGGAAGGTAGGCAAACATTGCATACAAGAAAGATAATCAGATACTGAAGAATGTAACTCATTTAATCCACTACTGAAAAGGAATCTTCTCCAAGTAGTGGATTTTCAGACTAGAGTTTCATGAGCGCCCACAGATTTTAAGCAATGTGAACTATCAAGAAGTATGTCATATCACCCAAGCTGTACTATCCTGTTTCTTTTTCAAAAAATAATAGTATTGTGCTGGTTTTAGTCAGGAGAGAGTGAACTCTCTTCACAGGGGCTGGTATGAAGCCAGGTTTCTGGATTTACCCTGAGAAAAGTACAGATAAGGTGTCTTTTCAACTGCTGCTGGGGAGTGCTTGCACCAAATTCATGGTCTTTCCCAGCTCGTGATACTGCAGCTGCATTCCCAACTTTCTTGCTACAGGCAGTGGAGGGACACACAGCTCAGACAGCCGACCCAAACTGACCGGGGGAGTATTTCATTCCATAGCACGTCATGCTTGGTACATAGTTGGGGAGTGGGATCGGGAGCCATTACACTTTCACTTTCTTTCACTTGCTAACACTCTAACTCTGTTGTTAGCTGCTTTGCTGGCTCGTTCATGAGGGAGTTGGTGTGTCTGTTAGTTTTCCCGGTCATGCTGTCGCGGATAGGGTTCACTCGGAATCTGCTGCAATCACTCTCAAGCTCCGGCTCTTGGGCTCTGACTCTTCCTTCTCAGGACCTGGCTGTGTATCAGTCGGCGGGTGGTAAGCAATTGTATCCTATTGTAGCATGTTTTATTTTCTATTATTTCAATTACTTGTGTATTTGTGTATATATATATATTATTCATTTAGATTCAATTAGTAAATAGTTCTTATCTCAATTTTACGAGCTTCCTTGTCTTTTTCCTCCTATTCTTCCCCTCTAATAGAGGGGGGACCTGTGAAAGCGGCATCATGATATTTGCTAGCCAGAGTTAAACCACAACAGCATTTACCAGAATGAAGTCTCCATACTCTGCAGAGTCCCGTTTATTTTCGAGGGCATGGTACTCAGATGCTCACTGTTATGAAAGGCAACTTAAGCCTGAAAACAATGTTCTAATTTGATATGATGATTAAAGGGTAAGTAAGATTTTTTTTCTGAAATCATGTCCATAATAAAGTTCCCACTCTGAAGGTCCTACATCTGCATGGTTGAATCTGGATTATCATGGTGGAGAACAAAGAATCATTCCTGAAAACAACCCAGACCAATAATGCTAAATGCCAAGTATGCCTCATCTGGACACACCCAGTTATCTTGAATTAAATCGTGGTTTACTTTATGGAGAGAAGCCACCAATATCTTAATAATGAGAAGTCAGAGTTTATACTTCAATGGCTATTTCCTATCTATTAAAATATGTCCCTACACACATAGTAGAATACCTGGCTCTTACACACATTATACTTCATGATTAAGTCACTTATTTTCCCTTCTCTGCTATAAACTAAAACAATTTCATGTTTCATACTAAGGCAGACAAATTTAAAGTAGAATAATGACTGCATTGTTTATAACTGAACAATATCAAATTGGGAATGTGTATACATTTATACGTAGCAAATTCCATTTCTAATTATATTCCTACTTTGTTGTCTTTAGAGATCTAGATACATAAAAAAATGTATAAGAATGCTACACCAATGTTAATTTAAGCTGCAAAAAGTAAGACTGCCAGATAAAAGGGTGCCATTTCACTTTAATACTGGATGATGCCCATCTCTGCCATATACTGAATGACTTGTATCTTGGGAAGAAAAAAGCATCTTAGATGACACAATTCAAAATTATGATCATGTATATGTAGAAAGTCTCATAATTCATACATTAAATAAAGTGAGGTTTATGGAAAAAATGGAGATCTAAGGTAATACATGCAATGGAAGTAACTTATTGCAACAATAAACCTGTAATGCTTGTCACATATTTTACTTGCATCATCATGTTTTGTGTTCTCCTGTTCCCACCCTTTTTCTCCTAAATATATATATATAAAAATGAAATAGAGAAGGCACACAGCCCCAGAAAACAGTGGATTTGACCATTTGGTTGACAGAAAGAGACTGTGTTCAACACAACATTACAGGAGGAAATAGAGAGTACTTTAAAAAAAATCAGAAATAAATCATGGTGGACAGTGAGCGGAATGAATGGACAAAGCAAAATTCCATGTAACTGCAGCACAGAGAACAGCAAAGGGCAAGATGAAAGAGTGGAATTACATTTTATAACTGGCTGACTGAACTGTTTCAGCTTCAGTTCTGACCCAAAGACCACTCTCTGTATAGCAGATCTCCATTGATTTCAGATGATTTAGAATCAGGTGCTGTTACTGCTGTTCTTTACTTCCAATATATGGATGAACCAAACAAATGCTGTTAAAAATAATGCTTACATCCTCAGCAGTGTCTCTTTGGGCTTAACTGAAGGATGATCACTGAAAGTAGAGCTGTACCTTGCAAATAGAAAACTGCTTAAGTTGTTGATAAGTTTTTTTAAAGACAACCCTGTAAGTCTCTCACTGGCTCCACCCTTCACTATCCTGCATCTTTTATCACAGGACAGGTGGCACTGAAGGTAAGAACTTCTCTAAAGGGGAATCACCGTGTGACGCAGTGTTTACACCAAGCAGGATTATTTGTTTCATAAAATATTGTGCCAAAGGAACTGTATTTCCTCAAATAAACGAGCCATTCCTGTATTCCAGAAGAGTTTTATTCAAGGAATACTGCGTCCCATTCAAACTTCAGTTCACTCACATAGTTTGCACCCGCCACAGCTCCATCTCACTGTCCCAAATCTCTTAATCTGCAACAGGCTTCTTTTCTTTCTTGTGTAGCCTTAGGCTATCAGGTATGAAATCACTTCACAGCAGCGAGCAAGTTTTTTTACCCCACTCCTACGCCCACAGAACTCCATGGACCTCTACTACCCCACTGCTCTGCACTGAAAATCTCACTTCTGCTCAGTTCTCACCGTAACCAACTCATATTGCATGTTTCCAAGTGGCACTTTCAGTCGTTCATCCTCTCCAGCCGTTATTCCCCATTCTCACGCACGTTCAGTTTTCCTTTTATTGCCATGGTAATACCATGCAAGATTGAGTGGGAATAGTCTTCAAGTCCCAAAGACAGGTGCACATAGCACTGAACATGTGAGGAAACTGGTCAAAAAATCACTTACATCACTGTCATGCTGCAGAGTTCACGGTCTTTCACGCTAAGGTGACGGTTCATCTAACCTACCTTAGAGAGAAACAGCGACCTGCAAAGGCCCTAAGTGGGGCCTTAGGTGAGCAGCTCAGATTGAGGTGGCTGACTTTTGGAGGCCTAAAGCTGGGCAGATGAATCCCATTTTAGCTATCCTTGATTTATGGATGACTTCCTACACCTGCTGGTGGAGAATCAAAAGCTAAAATAATACAAATAGCACCAATTTCTCTAGTTGCCTAATTAAATTCCGAGAAATCAGAATGAGCAGAACCTATTATTAAATCAGCAGCTCATTCAATGCCACGTTGTTCTTTACTACCAACAAAAGAAAAAACCATGTTTGAAAATAATTTGCTGCTAGCCAGAAAGCTTATACAGAAGTAGCTAATGAAATCAACAGAGTCATCAGCATTTTATTTCACGTTTGCTCCTGACGAGTTACTGTGCCTCTGTGTATTTCTCCAACTGCCCTGGCAAATCTGACACTTCACCTACTGGGGAAATCACCATCAGCCTGATAATAAAAGGCAAGTCTTTTGTCAGATCTTTGTTGGGCTTCCAGCTCCTACTAGCATTAGCAGGCAAATTTCCACTGAAAGCAAGCTGACTGTAAAAATGAAGCCAGTAAGGGTACATGTAATTTGAAAACCTCACCAGTGAACCCATTCATTCTTAGTTTATCAGAGTGCAAAAATCCTCTGGTCTTGGTGTTATTTTTGCTAAGGTTAATGTGGCCTCCTTATCTATTTTACTTCTTTTTTCCATTTCAGCTCCTGCTCAGATCAGTCTCAGGGATGTCCTAGGATTTTCCCAGACTACATATCGAACTGCTCTGTGACTGCTGCTTAAACTACATTTTCACAGAAATTATTAAATGTCTCCTGTGTTACTTTGCCGACTGTCTCTATGACAACGTTTACAGCATCTCAATATCAGCTCTGTATTGTATTAGCTCTTTATAAGCTTATGACAGTAGGTGTGCAATTTCAGCATATTTACAGCGATTAAAAGTTATGAATTTTAGTGTAACCAAAACCATAGTGAAAATGTCACGTTACTGAGATTATAACTGATGAACCCACAGAGCAGCCTATTCACTATTTAACCCTGAGAAGACGGCTTACATGGTTGCTATCTGCACACAGGTGTCTGTTGAATTTCTGTTGAGGTTGACCTCCGTTGACAGCAAGAAGACAAAGAATTCAGTGTAAAGCTAAGCACCCAGTGAGCTGCAATGCAGTACACAAGAGGAAAAAGACAGGCCACAGCTAGTGTGAGGATCAAGGTTTAGCTATTTTTCTTTCATGGTCTATAGGATCTCATTGGGTCCTGTTCCCAGGTGGGTAAAGACGACAGTTCCACAGACAGCTCTTTCTTGATAGGCCATCCCCAGGCTGTAAAAAACGGAGCCAGGTTCTTATTCACCTGCTGAGAAAACTTCTGTGCCCACAAGTTCATCTTAGAAGTGTTGTCTTTTGGGATGGTGGACATTTTCTGGTAGTCAGAGAAGAGGTGGATGAAAGGGTCCCAACCAAACCCTTCCTGCAACTGATGGAGAAGAATATAGTGTAAAAACAATGAAGTTCTCATTTCACTGGCATTATTCCTGTGTTACAAGCAATAAAATAATCCATAGGTTTCTGCAGTGTCTTTTAGCATGAACGTGAAGTTAGATGAAGGCAACTTTCAGGCTTCAGAGCACAACTTACAGCACCAGAGTACAGAGAAATACAGCTTCCATTACACTGGCCACCCAGAGCAAACCGAGATGAAAGATGCGTTGGGAGCAGCCAGCAATGTCAGCAACGTACTACACATGCTGCTGCTTTGGGCAAAGGAAAGCTTCTTGTGCAGTGAAAAAGCATCAGGGAGGAGACTGACAGAAAACCTAGAAAGGAGCACAGGAGAACAAGGAGTAAACAGAAAACGGGAAGGAGGAGAGATCGTTAGCAAGGCATGCTTTGGCTAGGAATAAAACCAAAAGGAATTCTGATAGAAAAACTGCTGTTGCATGAGTAGTGAGTTTAAAGAGGGATGGGAAACCTACGCTGTTGCTCGAGATGAAGTTAATATGAAGAATTGACTTGGAACAACAGCATGACAGGATGCAGAACACCTATTCCATGTCCACAGTTCCTTACCAAGCCATGAACTACATCCCACTTTCTGATACTAAACCGGCTGACACTAAATTCCATTCCACAAATCCTCCATCACGCTGCAACAGCTAAGCAGGAGACAGCACTTCTGCATTAGACAGAACAAACAGGCAGGTTATCTACCTTCGTTAATCCCCCACTGATATGGAAACTCCTGGTGCTGAAACTAGCTATGGACTTGGCAGAATCTTTTTGTAGAGAAGCTTGGAGAGTCACGAGAAGGCTGCGTGGAAGTTGGGAGACAAAGAGGTCTGGTCCTGTGCCAGGTCAGAAGCAGTAAGCCAACTTACACTGGAGAAGGCTCCACATCATGTTAGGTTATGTCTAAACTGGAGAATTCAGGAGCATCTCCTGGACCCTGAGTTCAAGTATGCATCTCAGACACTTCCTAACTTGTCACAGTATGTCCGCAGTGAAGACTATTTGTTCCCTCCCTGCCCTGCTTTCTATGGGAAGAAAACACAGGTACTTGTGGGGTTGAACTGTGGCATATCCTGGACAAGAGGGGAGCCAGCACCCTGGAGCATGCTGCAAGTGCTTCTTTTTTCTAGTCTAGACAGAGCCTTGGAGGTCTCTGACTTTGCTCCAAAGCACACGGTGAGGAGGTGGAGATAGAACAGTACGGACAGGAGTTTTGTTGTTCCATTTAAATCTGTAAATCTCTTGGTCCAGTTAACTGATTTTCTAATTTTTTTTTTTTTTCTTTCAAGATCTGTGTTACAGGCTTCAGTGACCACTCTGGAGAGGTGAATGGGTATCCAGGCTGAACTTGTGAGAGATGGCATGCTCCATAAGGCAATGGCAAGACCAGAGGATACCCTGCTGCCAGGCAAGTGTAAGAACCAGACAGGAGTTGGACCCGAAGAGGCCTCACTGAAGGTTAAAGACTTCTTGGATTGAAGGAATGTGAGAAGCATCTAAATGGCAGCCAGATGTGGGCTCAAAGGAACTTGGAGACGATTCAAAACCAACCCAACCCAACCCTCAACATCATGGCTGTAATAGGGACAGTATATAGTCACCATTGTAATTGTTCTTTCATGTTGCATTTATCCCAGCAGTCCTGTCAGTAGCCAGACAGAAATCCCAGCCAACAGGGTGTGGGTGAGGCAATGGGGCAGTGGCCAAAATGGTAAGGTTGTGTGGAAAAATCTCCCCTTTTGAAGCTGTTCCACTCTGTATAACTATCTGTTATCGTTGCACCAGAGAAAACAGAGGTTGACTCTTCAGCTTGATGATTCAGGCATTTCTCTGGGATGCGGAAAAAACATCTTTTTCATATAAGATGTGAGATCTCCCAGACAAGGAGGCTGAGGGGCACTCACAACAGTCACTAGTGTATGCCATCATAATGGACATTTGCCTTAAAATCAGGTTGATTGCTCTCTCCTTGAGACTACTAGTTGCTACAAGGATTAAGGGATATCAGAAGGATATTGACCACTTGGAGCGAGTCCAGAGGAGGCCACGAAGATGATCAGAGGGCTGGAGCACCTCTCCTATGATGAAAGGCTGCGAGAACTGGGCTTGTTCAGCCTGGAGAAGAGGAGGCTCCGAGGTGACCTCATTGCAGCTTTCCAGTACCTGAAGGGGCTACAAGGGGACTGGGAGAGGACTTTTTACAAGGGCCTGTAGTAATAGGACAAGGGGTAATGGGTATAAATTGAAAACAGGGAGGTTTAGATTAGATATCAGGAAGAAATTCTTCACAGAGAGGGTGGTGAGGCACTGGGACAGGTTGCCCAGAGATGTTGTGGATGCCCCATCCGTGGAAGTGTCCAAGGCCAGGCTGGATGAGGCTTTGAGCAACCTGGTCTAGGGGAAGGTGTCCCTGCCCATGGCAGGGGGGTTGGAACTAGATGATCTTTAAGGTCCCTTCCAACCCTAACCATTCTATGATTTTATGATTCTAAGGGAAAGGGAACAATCTCTCTCCCATGCTTCCCAAGAGAATGCACTTTAATCTAGGACAGGGTTCATGATTTAAAGTCTTGACCACAGTGAGGGATCCAGTTACACGTGCAGGGGGATAAGCTGAACCCATACCTTTCCCTCTTGATGGACTGCACTGGCTCCACTCAATGCATCGACCAATACGAACACCCTGCTCTTCGCTATGTTTTGTGAAGAGGAGCCTAGCCATGTAACTCGCCAGAATACTGCTTCTAGACACATTATAATGTCAAGGGTTTTTTTTTTGCCAACTAGCCCAATGTCCCACAGGAAATCTGCAGCAGGTTAAAGAGCTGTGTCCAAGGTTGATCATCTTTTTCCATCCCTGCATAACATAATGCAGTTCCTGTTTCTCTCCTAGAGAGAAAGACTACTATATTGCACTGAGCTCTCTCCCTCAGTGGCTAAGCCCAAGTCTGGCAAAGGAAGGATTTTAGGAGACATCAGCATTAGGTACTCTGTTTGTATACCTCTCAGGCGCTTTCTTGACCCAAGATGAACCCAGATTGTAAGCAAACATTTAGAAGGCACGATAGCTACAGTCACCAGGCTACAAACATCCTTCTGACACAGGCTTTGCTGACTACACTAAGAATACACCCGCTTTTCCCAGTTACCTGCAGGTATGTCTCCAGAGCAGTCCACACCTCCCAGTCCTTTAGTTGAGTGCCTTTCTTCAGATATTTCCTTATCCTTTCCTCCCGACATTGCGACCTAAGTGCCTGATGGGCCTGATGCCTGGGAATCCCCAGCACCTTCTCATGAACATAGACAGACCAGAGGTTGCAGGTAGCCTCTGTGGTATGAGGGGGAAACTCCCATGCTTGCTGCTGTTGATTGTGTCCCAGCTCATGGACAGGACCCCAAAGACCAGTAGTTTTCATATGTTTCATGTCTAACATCTCCTTCACCGAATCTAGGTGGCCCATGATGGGGTAGCCAGCATGCATCCAGCCTGCAGGAAAAACAGGTACCAACACACATCGTAAGTGTTCACCCCTGTGCCTCTTGGACATAAACGACTATTTCTTTTTTAATTTTTCTAGTGCCTTTCCTCCATCTCATAAACCACACTGTGTCACCATGAATGATTTTTTTTCCCTTTGTGAAGTAAGGCAATACTACAAGTTTTACCCTAACAAATAGTCAAATAAGCAGTGTAAAGGTAGTACTGGACTATCAGTACAGTTTCATCTGCTTTGCCTTTCTATACAAAAGCATACACTCACAGCTAAACTGAGGTTCAGACTTCAGGAGGAGGAAAAAAGCCTGACCACTGCCCAGAATACACCTGAACTCTAACAAACAGCACAGTTGACACCAACCCAACCACGCAATAATGTGACTCAGCACCCTGGCAGAGCTTGAGTGTTCTTATTTAGAGTGTCTGTGCTCCAGTAGTCAGCAGTGTAGATGAGACACATGGAAGTCAGCTTGTCATGCTTAAGGGCTGTAAAACTTGTCAGGCTTAAGCCTGTTCTGAACCTCACAGATTAGCTATTCTATAAACCATTTCCCAGCATCATGCTAGGCAAGGACCTTTCACTGCAAAGGATTTTTCTTAGGTGTCCTTGGTGTCTTCATCCCTAATTTGTTCTTGAAGATTCCCAAAACTTTGTACAAAAGTCACCTCCCCGAACTCAAACACCTATTGTAGCAGGGGATAAGCAGCCCTTTACACTCACTACACAGGGAGCCTACACAGCTAGCTTTGACTGAACACTAAGCTTGTACACTACCCAAGCTGGAGAACATGAATGGCAACACTCTTCCTGCAGGAACTATCTTGAGCTCTCTCATTAAAAAGAGAAATGCATGCATCTAGCAGCCACTGGCACTCAGAAAGTTCAGGTCCAGAAACGTGAGTAAAACTATTCAGTCCACCCTAAACAAAAGGGAATTTTATGTCTGCAGGCTGATCTTTTTAACTGGCATTTACTCAGAATAGTAGAATTTAACATTCGCAAGATGTGTGCAACAAATTCTTTCCGTGTGGCTCTGCAAAGGGCTAGGACATCAGGGTTCATGCCAGGCCCATGTCTCATTGTGGGATGATGAATTTAACCAGTCTATTTTGAAAAACAACTGAACAAAACTTGTATTGCAAAGTTCCACATTTACCATGTAATTTGACTGTAGATAAAATGCATTTGGTTCACAACTGGAAAACGTGGGGGGTGGGGGCATCAGCTGCAAAACTACACACTTACCATCTCTGACAGTGACACATACCAATTCTACTTTTCCACTGCCATCATCTCAGGCACGCATCTTTTCAGGCTAAGCTTTTCCCACAATAACCTTTGTGGAGCTATTCTCCAGCAGGTCGGTTGTTAAACACACGGGTTTAACAATTGTCACTGAATGCATGAGAACAGTCCTGTGGCTGAGGCAGGATAAAAACAGAAATCAGGTCGGTCTCCCACCTGTACTGACTCTGCAGTGCATTCAGGAGGGAGAATAAGTAACATCTGAGTCAAAACCACTGCAGTGAGCAGCTCTGCTTCTTAACACACCAGGGCAGAACAGCAGCCTCAGCTGCTGTTGTAACACCCGTTTTAAGAGCAAGGAGGCATTTGAAAGGGCCAATACGTTTTACTAAGCCCTGCCTTACCAAGTTTCCATCCCGACCGAGTAGCTCACCATTACGCAAAGGTCGCATTCATTTAACATCCTACATATGTTCCCAGTCTGGTTTTAGCAAAATAACCTTGAAGGAAGAGACACTGCTGCTAGGGGCCACTTGTCCCTTAGCCCTTGAGAAGGCCATATGGCAATGTACCTACCACATGAGATCTGGACATCTGTTACAATCCTCTCTGGCCTTGGGAATTTTGTTGGCCTTGCTGCCAATTCACTTATTGCCACCATGATCTCATTCCACAGGGTCAGCAGTGGCTGGGGGTTCTCTATGTGGCGGATGCTATCAGATGGCACTGTCAGGATGAGATTCTCAACAGCCAGTTCCGCCCAGGGAGCAGGGTAGTGCCGGATACAGGCCTTCCACTGTTCTTCACAGGTCTCCCCTACATCAACGACACAGAAAAGCAGTTAAGCACAGCCGTGACTTTTGAGCACATTCCCAGAGGTCGAGCTGAAGAAAGATAGCACAGTTGTGCAATTATCCTGGAAAACAGTATAGTTGGTAGCTGTGACTTGAGGTGGTGGCTGTCAACTAGTAAATCCTTATCTTGTGCTTGGGAAGTCTCCTCAGGCTCTTTAACGGGTAGGAGACAGACAGAAAAGGACTGGCATATACCAGGGTAATAGCATAGCACCAACAGATCCCCATTTTCCATCTGAGAACAAGAAGCACCAGGTTTCTCCAGTGGCTCTCGATGATGTAATTTCTTCTTGTCCAGCAGAGATTTTCTGTTTCATATAACAACCCTGCTTTTGTTTAATTTGACAGAAGAGCAAGAAGAAATTGCGCACAGGAAGAGGAAAGAAAGCGATGGAAAACACGGGATGAGATTTATTTTAGGGACTGGAGGTGGCCATATGGGGGCACAATCAAGCAGGCAGAACACAAGTCAAGCTCCATCGTGGCAGAGGTCGGACTGTCCCCCTCACTCAGAAATGACAACTCCAACCTCCAAGAAATGTTGGTTTGGACAAACAATGCCCATTTTGTGACAGCTCCTCCACCCACCACCTGCGACGTAGCAGGCACAAAGTGACTGACTTACCCAGAATCCCAGAGGTCAGCAAAGCAAGGAAACTAAATTTGGGTATTCCTAAACCAGGGCATTTCTAAGAAGTACCTAAGCACAGGTTCCTTCCAGTGACAGGAATAGCAGCATCTGTGAGCAGCAGTAAGAAGAGAGGCACCAAGGTAAACATACCTACCAAGCTTGAAGAAAGGAGCTCTGACTGCCCCTTCTACTGTGATGTCCACTTTCCCCAGGATGCTCTTTGGTGGTACTACGATGTAAATGAGGCCACCCCAGAGGCAGGAAATAGATTGTTTCTGGCAGGCAATATCACAGGTGCGTGTCACCACTGGGGCCCGTTTCAGCTCAGTGGCATGAGAGAGGTCATCTGTGTGACACCCAATCTGCACCTGGCAAACAGAAGGGTAGAACAGCTGTCAAAGGGCTCCAAGTGTGACCTGGCAGACCAACTGCAACCCCCTGGGCCATCTGCCTCAGCACTGTCCTTGCAGGGCACGCATGCAGAGTCAGCCTTCTGACTCCAGTCTAGTTCAAGTTTTCAGCCTGTGGTGACCAGAAGCAGCAAATACAACGAAAACAGTTGAAGTTCAATTCTATCCCTGTCTCAGACAGCCTTACTTCTGTACTCCCATTATTCCTGGGTGAACTACAACCACCACCAGTTCAGGGTACCTGCAGTGACTTCTTTCACTGCAATGTACTTGCATTGATCATTCCTTCACCCTTCACCAGCATCAAAGTCACATCCTGTAACATAGGAGTTGGAGAGATGTGATCACTGCTGGCTTCTTTTATTGTGCCTCTTCCATGGAAGAGATGTGATCACTTCTTTTATTGTGCCTCTTCCATGGTCCTCACAGAGTAAAACAGACAGCATGTGGCTGCAGGATCAGACAGAACACCTGAGTTAACTTGGCATTTCAGCTACAGGGAGCTCACTGCAAAAAATACCTAAGCAGGTAAGCATTGATCTGCTTCGCACTTTGTAGAGACCAGGATCCCAAGTGACTAGTTTGTATCTGATCCGAATACATCTACATGAATAATAGCAATGGAACTGCAAAAGTACCTTATGAGAGATCTGGACAAACGGACCTATGTTTGGTGCATAGAAGGGCCCAAGTACTTATCTTGGGCCTGAAAATCACCTTGATCAGTTCTCTTTGCATGATAAAAAATCCCAAATACAGCTGCCTTTAGGCAGCAGCCACACTCAGTTATCCCACCAGCACACAGAAATAAGAGGAATGCAACAGAATGGATTGGGAAACAAGCTGAAAAATTATATCAGAAGGGTATTGACCACTTGGAGCGAGTCCAGAGGAGGCTACGAAGATGATCAGAGGGCTGGAGCACCTCTCCTATGATGAAAGGCTGTGAGAACTGGGCTTGTTCAGCCTGGAGAAGAGGAGGCTCCGAGGAGACCTCATTGCAGCTTTCCAGTATCTGAAGGGGCTACAAGGGTGCTGGGAGAGGACTTTTTACAAGGGCCTGTAGTGACAGGACAAGGGGTAACGGGTACAAATTGAAAACAGGGAGGTTTAGATTAGATATCAGGAAGAAATTCTTCCCGGAGAGGGTGGGGAGGCACTAGGACAGGTTGCCCAGAGAAGCTGTGGATGCCTCATCCCTGGATGTCTTCAAGGCCAGGTTGGATGAACCCCCCCATGGCAGGGGGGTTGGAACTAGATGATCTTTAAGGTCCCTTCCAACCCTAACCATTCTATGATTCTATGATTATGACAATGCAGTGGAAATGCCTCAGGGTGGCAGCAGCAGGAAAGGACTGAAAAGGCAGCAAAACCAATGAGAAAAACCTTCTGCCTGCTATTTTTGCCTTCTCACCTGACAAATAGTTCGGTGTAAACAGAAGTCAAACCAGAGACAGCTTACCTTCAGACCAGAACCCACCAGCAGGCAAGGGAATGTTATAACTGCCGTGTGCCCTTCAGGCAGGTAGAGTCCCGTACTCCTCCAGGCTGTCTTACCTATACAGTAAGAGAACACAATCAAGCACTTCTTCAGCCTCACATTACACCTTCTGGAGATTTCAAGCTGCAACAGAAGAATCTTCTGTCCCTTCCTTTTCCCTTGCTCTACACTCACAGAACTGTCTCACGTTTTACCCAACATGTCAGAAATACAGTTTAAAGCATAAGGTAGCAGCATGGGTAAGATCATCACACCATTAGCAAGTAAGCCCACCTGAATCTGAACCTCTGGAAATGCCAAGCTTTGATGTGTTTACTAGTATCTTTTAAAAATAAGAAGAAAAAAAAAGAAACCAAAGCCCCAACACTTCCTCCACTCAGATTGTCTTATACCCTCATAAGAAGTGGTGGTATTAACCATGGTTAAAGTTGTAATGGTCAAAAAACATTACCTAAATAACAACTGACAGGAATTCCATTTCTAGCTGACTGAGGTCATGAGAAAGCCTAAAAGGACTCTTCTATGCTAGATGTAACTGTAAGATGGGTACCCCACCATACCACTACAATTTAGCATGTTTCTAGACAGTCTTCCCATGGAAAAGCAAGTCTTCTCTGCCCAGATCTCTGTGCACATTTGTGGTACGCAGTGCAAAACTGATCCATCTCTACAGTACTGATAAAGCAAAATCCAATCCCTAGTTCTGACATAAAGTTCACTCAAGTATATTTCAACACAAACAGCAAAAGTCCTAAAAAGAGCTGAACTGTCATAATGCACCCAACTTCCAACCTTTTTTGTCCTTCAAGAAAGCAGGACCAGTTTTGTCAAGCAAAACCTAATCCAAAGAAAATGCAGATTAGACCGTATCACAATTTTTCATCAGTTCAATATCAGTTTCACTCAATGTGCATGAAAAGCATTTTTGAAATTGTGTTCAGGGTTCACTAGCATTTCTTTCTTTTTTTTGTTTATGTGAAACGACACAAATTCTGAATATTTCTGGTCAAACAAAATACTGTGTTTGATCTAATGCATTCAGTTCAGCCAACCTTAACAATTTTTCCCTTTTGTCCAGACTCATTAGTTTTAAAACCAGCGAGCTACGACTTTTTTCTCTGCATATCCTCTGCATTCAGACTTAGCCCCTCCAGAACAGTCTAATTTATTTCATTAGAGCACTTTGGAAAACAACTCCTCTCAATAATATTCTAATACAAAAAAAATCAAGGTGAATCTGTGGAGGGGATAATACCTTAGCAGTGGAATTTAACCTCGGGTTGGAACCTATTAGCTGTGAGCAGGAATCTCAGCAAGGCTGTATAAATAAGCTTGGACAAATCATTCAGGGTGTAATTACCAAATACCTTGGCTTGGGTGGTGTTAAGCCAAGAGGTTCCCACCATGCTTCCAGCCTCTTGTTGTCACCCCCAAAACCAGACCTTCATTCCACCAACTGCGCTGACACAACAAGTTGTGGAATGGTGCTGTAACTCAGGCTGAACTTGTCTAGATAAAAAGTAAACTTTTTATTCCTAACTCCTATCTAGAATGGCCCCCTCAGATGGCTGTATCAGCACCACTATGGCAACAACAACCTGCAGTGTAGAGCCCGGGGTTTCTCAAGGAAGCTTGCTTGTGAAAGCCACCGTGCTGTGCAAGCACCCTGAGGTGCCTCTGCGAGGCGGTTCTTCTCCCCCACGTGCCTGCACACCAACAGCGAGGAAGCAGGACTTTCATAAGGTGTTTCAGAGAGCTGAAACCAGGGCTGGCCACAAAAGGAGCCTACGCAGAGGCCAGCCTCCTCACAAGCCCACGGTGAAATTGTGCTTCTGTCCCCATGTCGAAACACACGCAGACACGTGCACACTGAGGATGGGTGCCTCTCAAAAGGGAGATACGCTCCTCACCTGGGTTTGTACCATTAATTTCCACAGTGATGGGGGGGCCACAGACCCCAGCAGCAGATTTCTGCACGAGGACTGCGCTGTCCGTCATGGTGAGGGACAGCTCGGTTGCCATGCAGAGAAGGACTGCCTCTTTGGAGTTGCTCTTGACAGGGCGGTACCGGCTGACGCGTGGGATCCCACTTCTCTGAAGGACTTTGGTCAGGATGCGGTGAAGCGAGGCATACGCAGGGCAGTCATGGGCTGGAATGTGCAGAAAGGCAGCACAGTCTTGTGCTAGCCTTTGCAACCAGTCTTTCAAGGGGGCTTTGAGCTCCTCGTGCCTGCCCACGTGCCCGTTGAAAAGAGCGAGCGCCTTGCGGAAGTGGTAGTGCTCCCCCGACCCCACGGCCGGCTGCTTGGCAGCCTGGATGCTCTGCCCCAGGATGCTCAGCCCAAAGCGATTCAGGATCCTGTTGCCAGGATATTTTGCCACAGCAGCTTCGCCCTTGTTCTGGGAAGCCCAGTACCAGGCCTGGCCTCCAATCAGTAGGCCACCTCCCTCCACCACGAAAGCGTGAACCCTCTCCGCCTCTCTGTCGCTGTAAGAAGAGCAGCAGTACACGCTGATGTCGCCTGTCAGCGGTGACAACTGACACTTCACCTCTTCCTGAGAGAGGAGGCTAAGGAGTTTCTTCAGGCTGCCATCCACACCCACCAGCCCCTTCCTCCCAGCATCCAGCCAGCAGACAGCGTTGAGCAGGAATCTGGCCAGCTTTGGGGAGAACAGCTGGCTCTCGTGGGTTGCCACCACAACGCGGCCTCGGCCGTAGTGCGCTGCAGCTAAGAGGCAGCGGTGTGAGCTGTCCAGGCAGAGCGGGAAGGAGAGGACACCATGCACGAGCAAGATGGAGGGTATGCCACCTGTCACCAAATCCAGCTCCGACACACCACGCAGGAGAAACTCAGTATCGAGGCTGAGCTTGGCCTGGTGCCTGCAAAACCAAGAGACATCCAGGTTAGCCCTCACCCCAGAAATCTTTTCCACAAAAGGCCACCTTGTCCATCCCTGCCTCTTTTTCCTTCTTCATCCTAGTAAGTCATATTGCCAATCCTTCTATTAAAAAAAAAAAAAATCCATCAATACCTCATTTTTCTCCTTTTAGAGCCTCAGTTTTTGCAGCCAAACCAATCTGTAACAACTTCAGGACTCTCTTAAAAAACAGGAGAGAAAGAAGATGTCAAAAGAAATTTCTAGACCTCTGCCTTTGAAGAGCAGCTTGAAAATCTAAATACACTGCAGAAACTCAAGAATCAGAAGACCTTTCATATGTTGTAAACTGCAGATTTGAACTGCAAATGATGTGGGAATTGGCACATCTCCTAAAACAAACTTTCTTCATTTACCCCACTCTAGGCATTATCTAGGCAAGCCCAGAAGATTCCTCTGTGCCTTCACTCAGCCTCTGCCACTGTTGAGAACTGAAGAAAGGACAGCCAGGCCAGATGCACTAGATGGACAGGCAGACACACTACTAGACAAATAATGAGTGATTAGAAGTTGAATCAGAGCCCTAACACATAGTCCTCACATTACCACTAGTTGGTCTTCACAATATAAAGACGTTATACCATGCAAGGCCCTCTTATCTCTGCTATTTCCATATAATTCCTATATGTCACTGTGGAGAAAGACATACTAAATAATTACTCTCATTTGCTTTATTGACACTTCCTCCTGGTTCTGCCAAACAGATTTTCTTCCAAGACTTGGAAAGAATATGATGTTTCATGGCCACTGCAGCCAACTCAGTAAGAATAAATGATGCTGCCCTTCTGCAGGTGCATAGGACAGGGATTGAATCTGCAGCTCTCCTTTGGTTATTACTTTATTGAGACCCTTCGTCACACAGAATGTGTGCCCAGGCAGACAGCACAGCACCTGCCTTTGACTGCAGTCTGATTCTCTGCGGGTTAAGCAAAGGCCAGCGTGGAGACCCGGATACACAGTGCTGTTATGTGGCAATAAAATTAGGTATCTAAATTTCTCTGTGGCTCTAAATCTAATCAAAACCACCACAAAAGCACCCTAAACAAGGTGTAATTCAATATTAGTTAGCATTTAAAATCTTGGTAATTGCTACATAATTTTGCTCTGCTGAATTCTACACCTCTCTCCCTGTTCCATGCACTGTGTGTGGTAGAAGGCACATACCTGTGCACTGCAAGTGGGAACAAGAATCAATCAGCAAATTAATTAACTTCATTTGTTAGCTCTGGCCTAAGCACTTTGCTGAATTCAACAGCAGAGCCTTCTACCCCAGCCCACCCCCTCAGCTCATGGCCAGCCCCTGGGCTTCCCCTGCTGAAAATGAATTTCTGCAAATAACAGGCTAAACAGGTTTAGCAGCTGCCAGCCAGAGCCTGCCCCAGAGGGCTGGCCTGGTTATCCAACTCCAACCTGGTTTTGAACTATGGGAAAGTTGCCCTGAAAGTACACTGGGGAGAGGAAAAGGAGTTACTGCTCCCATCCCTGTATTGTATTTAGAGTAGGCACACTACTCTGAAAGGTGGCTCCCCTCATTTCCTTCCCCTTGAATGAATTCCTCGTGCCTGGCCCAGCTGCCCTGGAAGCAGTCCAAGACATCCTTCTTTCCAATTGCAAGCAGCAGCAAGGTCCTCCTTAAATTTCAAGGTATCAGTTGCATCCCATCCTGGCTATTAAAGAACCAGCATTCGCTACCATCCTGATCTCAAGAATCTTCCATAAACACCTCACCTGAATAGCCTGACCAGCTGTTTAAAGAGAGAGCAGTTCAGATACTCACGGGACAATTAAGGGGATCTTGGCAATTTTCTTGGCAACTTTGAAGATGCCTTTCTCCACGGTGTTTCCCGTGAAGTACACTCCAGCCACGCTGGTCACTTGGTTCCCGGGGAATTCAAAGAGCACCTTCTCCTTGCCGTGTTGACTAGCCCAGTGCCAGGCCTGGCCACCAACGAGCAGCCCTCCACCCTCCTTTACAAAGCGAACCAGGTCTTTCGCCTGCGTGCTGTCATAGGCATCTACACAGTACACCCCCAGGGAGGGGCTGAGCTCTGCCCCAGCCTCTACTTTGGTGCCAGCCCTGAGCAACAGCTGGGACAGGGAATCCAAACGAGGATGTACCCCAACCAGGGCCTCTGGAGAAGGCTTGAGCCACTTCACAGCATTTCTGAGGAACTGGGAAAACTTGGAGTCCTTCAAGATTCCTTCATGGGAAACAACCACCATTCGGCCCTTCCCATACTGTGAAACAGCGATCAGAACCTGCTTCTTGGAGCTCACAAGCACAGGGAAGGCATCCTCTCCAACAAGTAGCAGCTCACAAGGAACGAAACCGCCAGTGAAGTCCCATGGCCCAACACCATCCACTAGTAGCTCATAGGTGGCAGAGGATTTCATCTTCAGGTCACTCCTGTCTGGTGGAGAGAAGACCAACATTCACTACAGCACGGCTGAGTAACAAAGAACAGCTGTAACAACCCTGTGGGGTCATTGCTGTCTTGTCTAGCAGGAACCCCAGACTAACGAGACTCATTTACTGGGAGCAGCTTTGTGGACACAACTTTCTCCGGGATTTGTGATTTTTTTTGTTTGCTTGTTTGGCTTTGTTACCACACTATTTACCATTTAAACAGAAATGACAAGTATATCAAGATGATGGAGGAAAAGAAAGTGACTGTTTCAACAAATTCTACTATGCATCATGGAAGAGAACAGCAAAATAAAGGCATTTGCTTTTTTATTACAACTAATTTGGAGAGGGTGGGGACCAGAGGGTCCAGGAAGTCTACTAGGAACTTGACTGGTAGAGGTGGTTGAATGGAAATAGACAGAAAATTAAAAAACCTTACCAGCACAACACATAATTCAAGCATGCAGTTCACATTTTAGCTCCTAACTGGATACATTCAGAGCTACACACATTTGCTGCAAGATGGTATTCCAAAGTTGTACTTTCTACCTCCATTTAGGCATGACAAGCCCGTGCTTAGTATTAGGAGGTGCTGAGAGGGGGAGGAGAGTTACCAGAAATTTTGGGGACAACCAGCTCCCCTATACTTTCTAACTCCATTTAGGCATGACAAGCCCTTGTCAGCCTTGTCAGCCCTATTAGGAGGTGCTGAGAGGGGGAGGAGAGTTACCAGAAATTTTGGGGACAACCAGCTCCCCTAGAATAACTGTCAGTTTGAGTCCCGGTACCTAGGAGAGCAGGTCTGGGCACAGGAGATTCATGCCCTAATTCCCTGATCTGATCTTCCGTGTTACCTCAAGGAAATAATTTCCCTTTTCTGTAGCTTTGTTTCAGCTGTTTTCCCATCTACAAAGTAAGGAGAGCGGTACTGACCTTGACTGCCAAGCCTTTTGAGGTCTATGGGTGGCACATGCTATATTTAGGCTCCCTCAGGTTGAAAGGCTGGTTTAGCTCTCCAGAAAAATTATCTTCTGCTGAGCTGGGGCTGCTCTGGCTGTGCAAACAGGAAGGTTTTGAGTCCCACCCAGTTCCTGTCATTCGGGATTCACTAGGCTGACTTGGAGCACACCCACTGCTCTGGGGCGGGCTTGGCCATTTCCCCGGCAGCATCCCATGCCAACATTGGAGTGGTGTTCCCTGGCCTTCATATTTGCCTACCCTGAAAGCAAATCCTCGGCATGTAAACACAGGAAAACGGAGAAAACCTGGAGAAGCAGCATCCTTGATCTGGATTTGTCACAAGCCCCAGGGTGCTCAGAAACAGCAACCTCATCAAGAATGACAGTATCGTTCCCATCGGTTCTCCTCTGGACATGCCTGAAAGCTCCTGTTTTCCACCCAGATTCTCAGGAAACTCCACCGTTGTTTTACATAAGATCTATGAGTCAAAGCTGCTGATTAACACAGGATAAAAACCACATTGCCCAGTAACTTCGTGCTTGTTCGTTGGCTTAGTCTGAATTCCAGCTGTGTTTCCCTGGGTTTGAATAAGCCATACATTTAAAGGCAAATATGAGTTTTAAGTGGTTTAGGATGTTTTAACAGGAATCATGCCACAAAGCAGTAACATAGCTTTGGAAAATACACTTTCTTTTTCTTTTTCTTTTTTTTTTTCTGGTGGCTTCTGTGGATTTGATACTAATGTACCTATACTGACACTCTGACCGTGGTGCATGGGAGAGGAAAATCAAACGGATAGTTTTAGCAACTTGTGTTCTACCTGAGGTCTACTCTACAGGTCTAGGTTTGAGGTAAATCCAGTAAAAAACAACGCTTCCTTCTTAGCCATCACCCTTCTTATCACAGGATTTGAAAGCTAACATCCTAGACTCTGAACTCATAAAAGGATAGGTGCTCCCTGGCAGTTATTGAGAACAAGGTGTGGCTGTCTTAGATTTTAACTCTCTCTTAACTGAATGCAACTTTCACCATGTAACAGAATTCCTAATTTCTGTGTCATCACGATTTCTCCATTTCCATTGTATTAACCATTTCAGTGTGGAGAGAAGGAAGTAAGTTTACTATTCAGACCTAAAGCAGACACAACTTCAGGTGAACTCTTTCTAGAGAGAGAAGGGAGAAGAGACAGCAGGGATAGAGAACACCCATGTCTCACAAGAATTCCAGGAAGCTGCACACTGTATCTCTGCCACGTCAGTTAGGAGGAAACAACTACTAGATGTCGGCACACACAAAGGGAAAGGGAAGATCGGCTCCCAGCTGCCTCCCCTGTAGTGCAAATTCTCCATTAGAGTGTCTCGAACAAGTTTGATTCCTTGCCTTCCTTCCTGCCCCGTCTACCTCACCTCCAGCCACTTCCCATTCCCCGCAGAGCTGAGCATATTGAGAGTAGGTATTAAAGCATACATTTATAAATCCTGCCAGATGACCAGTTCTCGCCTAGCCTTTCTTCTGTCTCTGGAAAAGGGACAAAAATGTGATGGGAAGGTATTGGGGCTTCATTAAATGCAGACTTATGATTCCAACATCTGCTGTCCAGAAGCCATCACACCCAGGCAAAAGGGATGTGGTACAAGGGAAGGAATACCTCTTGGTCCACTTAGGAAGAATATCTCTGCAAGAAAAATGACCTGGGTGTGCTCTAAGGGTGAATAAGGGAACAGATTTTGTGTGCCAAGTGCTCGGTCACTTTGGGGTGAGTCTTTAAGGTCCCTGTAAAGCCTGTGAGGATCTCCTTGAGTAAAAAGTATGGAATTGTGCAGTATCTGAGAGGAACAGGATAAAAGGCACAGGACAGTCACTGTGGTAGATCACTTGTTAAGAACTAAGAGAGTGGGAGAGCCACAATTCCTAAGGATTTGGCTGCTCTCCCTAAGCAGGGGGGACTCTTAAGCTTTCCAGTCTTTCCTCTCTTTCAGATGTACAGTCTAGCTGTTTGCACAGTAACCAAGCACCAATTATGCTTCAAAGTCTGTAGACAGTAAAGAATCAGTGGGCTCTTGCTTTTTAACGTGTTTATCAACAAACTGAGCAAAGAGAGGAATGCTGACATTTGGCATTTGCTGAAGAGACAAATGTACTTAGATATTCATTATGCCTGTTAATCATCAACAAGGTTTTAGATTGCAAGAGGGTAGATTTAGATTAATCTTTTATGATGAGGGTAGTGATACGCTGGAATGGGTTACACAAAGCAGCTAGGGATGTCCCACCAGTGGAAGTGTTCAAAGTCAGGTTGGCCAGGGCTTTGAGTAACCTGACCTTGTGAAAGACATCCCAGCAGGGCAGGAGGGTTGGACTAGATGATCATTCAACATTCCTTCCAACCCAAACCGTTCTATGATTCGTGATTCTAGGACTCCTGTGCTGCGTAGCACAAATGCAAATATAGCACATACAAAAACTACAAGTGTACTTCCAAGATCTATGGCATATTCTTATAAAGAAAGGCAGTGTCTACACTGCAAAAGTAAGTCAGCTCTAGACCTCACTTAAGTGTACAAGTGTGATGCCGAATTTGCCCCAAAAGGCTAGATAGTAACTGCTCAGAGACCAAATTTTCAAGTCTGTAAGCAGGAGGTATTTATTAACAACGCGTTGGGGAACCCTCCAGGCCGCCCTGGACAAAGGGTTCCAACGATTAACAATAAATGCAGCCCTTTTATACAAGTTTGAGCATAGGTTACATCATCTTTACATGCATATTCATATATAGGTGGAGTATAGGTGGAGTCTTCTATTTTGGGGAGTCTTCTGATGGGAGTTCCTGTGTCTTCATCAGGGGCGGGGGGTCGTCTTGTGAGTCTTTCTCGGGTTAAACTTTGAACTTTTCCTAATTTGGGTAGTTTCCTGGTATACGTGGCATGGTCTCCGTGGCTTGGCGGAAGCTACTGGGTTGTATTGACATCATTGGTTTGATAAGTTACCTTGGTTGTTTGCTTTGTAATCCTGCTGACGGTCCTACTCGCAGTCGTCCTTGTGGTCTTTCCTGTTTATTACTTCCATGATTTCTTAATGTTAAGCCTTTTCATAGTGTTATCTCATTTTTGTGGTTTAGTGTTCTTTCCTGTTAGTGTGTTGATTCTAGGACTCCTGTGCTGCGTAGCACAAATGCAAATATAGCACATACAAAAACTACAAGTGTACTTCCAAGATCTATGGCATATTCTTATAAAGAAAGGCAGTGTCTACACTGCAAAAGTAAGTCAGCTCTAGAGCTCACTTAAGTGTACAAGTGAGAGCCTGGACTGATGCTGGGACAGTAATGTGCTCAGGCTCTGCTCTGTTAGAGGATCAGGAACTCGGTTTTAGCCAGTGTCTGTTCACATACAGACAGCACCCAAGGTAACTGTGAGGCTGGAGCACTTGAGAATGGTCTCAAATTTGTGTTAACCTTAGATGGACACGACTCTCAGGTATGTTCTCAGGTATGTTCTGCATGCTTCTCCACCCTTTTCAACACCTGCGAAAGCAAAAGCACCATAAAGCCACCAGTGGGGTAGGCTAAAGGAGTAAGCCATGAAATGTAAAGATTAAGTGATGTGCAAGAAGAGTGGTGAGATGAAGCAATAAATTCAGGTGCAAAGGATTGCACACAAAAGAGAATACAACACTCAAAACTTGGACAACAACCTCTCTTAAAGAATTGCTCAAAACTATGGTAAAAGAAGGCACCGAGTGGAGATCACAGAATCATAGAATATCTCAAGTTGGAAGGGACCCATAAGGATCACAAAGCTGAGCTAACTCCTCACCTAAAACGAAGCCGTACAACTAAGAGTGTTGTCCAGACGCTCCCTGAAGTGCCGTGATCACTTCCCTCTGGAGCCTGTTCCAGTGACTGACCACCCTCCCAGTAAAGAAACTTTTCCTAATGTCCAATGTGAACTTCCTCTGAAACGGCTGGAGAAGTGGGATGGAGAAGTGGGAGGCAGCCAAGCCAGAAAGCTTGCAAAGGAAAGACAAAGTTGGAAAAAAGTACATTAAAAAAAAAAGGCCTTTCTAATGTTACGTAACAAAAGTCAATGAAACAGAGCCAAGGAAGTAGATTATGTTTTAAATTAATGACAGCTCTAAAATTTGCTCAAGAAAGTAACTACCAAAGTAAGTTAATATATTTGGGTTTTTTGTTCTTTTTTTTTTTTTCTTTTTACAATTACAGTGTAAAGAGTTATTAGAAAATTGGTTAAAACTTAAAAAATAGTAAAAGTACAGCAGAATCAATTAGGTAAATGCCACATGTAATTACTGTTATTGGTGTTATTTTCATATGGCACTTTACAGCAGCAGGTCACAAAATACTACAATTTCTACGTCTAGTAAAATGCTGCTGTGTTTTAAGGAAAAACCAGGAATTACCCATCCTTTCTGGTGGTGTTAACATGCACACATTAGGGTACGCTCACTCGCCAACAGGATGCAAAGAAATAGAAAACCTGAGTGCCTAAACATACATCTGTTCAGCAATCTTAGTTGCTTTTAAAGGTAAGGCAAGGAAAGAACGAAATGAAGGAAGCTGGTAACATCTGTCTGGGTATTATAAAATAATTTTGCATCTGGAAAGGTACTTAACCACTGAATTAAAATGAATTTTACTAACTTCCTATGAACTGAAAGCAGGCTGACAGGCTATGATCAGTAAGGACAGGGATACACTGAATCAGAAGAGATGTCTATACAAAAAAGTGCTATATAGTCTTTTTTAAAATCTACATTTGTGATCTAAAAAGGACAGCACATCCCACATAAATGAAATCACTGAATAACAGAAAGCAATGTGCAGAAGCACAGGAGAAGAAACCATAACCTTACTAGAAAATAATTTAAAAATAAGAAGAATTTGTCTAAATGCCAGTCCTACAGCCTGCAGTCTCAGAGAAGTGCTGACATCTGCTGGTGGACAGGGAGCAGAGCAGCTCAGAAATCTGCAGGAGCTGCAGGCACAGAGCCCCTTCCCAACCCTGGGAAAGGGCACTGGAGGGGCTGTCTCATTTGCCTGCCTGCTACATAACAGCTCAGATAGTTTCCCTTTAAATGTCACCAGGTTTTAGGGCAGGGGATGAGTGTAACAGCACTGCTTGCATTTGAAAAGGCACAGAGGAGTAGTCTGGGGCTCTTCGCATGCTGGCCATGCTAATCTACTGTGGTCTGCAGCGATGGGTAAAGGACGAGGAAAAACTTCATCTCTTCTGAACGGATGCACAGGACAGCACGGGATTTGTTTTGCTCTATACTGCTGCGGAGAGAGGGAAAGCAGGGCTACTGGGACAGCTGACTGAAGCTGAGAATGAAGACTGCACAGGGTGTAATTCAGGTGGCAGGCTGACACCCTTCATGGCCTGTCACAGACAAGTCACACTGACAGGGTACGGTTAGGCTGACCAAGGTCTGCACTCTGCTGTGGACTTCAAGGGTAGCATCGCTCAGTGCAAGAAAAAAATATGCAAATCACATTAACTGAACATTGCTTTCTCCTTACCATGCACCGTTATATTTTATAACGCAACAAGCGTAAGTATTGCAAGCTATCTTTGAATTCTTGTAACCTACTCTTTTCTAGCTCAGTGTACGTGCGACACACCAACAGAGGAGCATCTGGGGTTTCTTTGGGGTTCTGACACTAACCAAGCAATCACTCAAGAAATGTATGCCAAGTCAACAAAAGTAACAAGTTTACTTAGTTCATTACCGCAGCTCGATAGATGTTTACAATCAATCGACACTTTAAGGCCTTATTTCAAATAAGATGGGTGCACACAATTGATTGCTCTCACCCATGTCCTATGAGTTATCCCTCCGTTAGAGGGTGCTGAGAGATATGGTTTAGTGGCGGACAGATACGGTTGGACTGCATGATCTCTAAGGTCTCTTCCAACCTAGTGATTCTATGATTCTATGATTCTATGGTTATTAGTTTCCCCAGGAATCTCCTCAGCGCCTGAGCCACGCTGGGTCCAAGTGTGCCTTCCTTGGCAGCTGGCATCAGGGGCGTCCCCACCGATGGCTGGACTGTCAGTCCACCTGCCAGCTGGCGGGTAAGTCCGAACTGACACAGAGCGTGTGCCTTCTGCCTTTATTCCCTTCTTTCTGTGCTCGGCCCTTTCAAGCCAATCAAGCCCGAACCCAGTGCTCACGGTGTTCCAATCACAAATGAATGCTCAGGGTTGCTCCCTTTTGGGTTATTCTGTTTGCTGTTATCTCGTCATCTTTGAGCATGTGCAGGGAGTGCAGAGAACTCGTGTGTTAGTGCTGACGGAAGAATGTAAAATCAGTACCATACACACACACTTCTCCATCTGTCCCCTGACTAGTATCTCCCATGTTTTGCTGTGCCTCCCTTAACAAGACCTGCTGCACCAGAACCAGCTTAGACGCTTCTGTGTTCCTCTGTGTATCAAAGTCAACGCACAGAACCAGCTTTGTGCCACTTACGGATTTAATGCGCCGCAAAGTCGTCACCCATGTGAAACTGCAAACTGACAGCAGCTAGAAGCTTCCAGACCAAGTGCACCCAGAAACCGTAATTGCTTCTTCCCCCCTTGCCCACTCCGTTTGAAACTGCCCTACACTGTACGCTTGCTTGGGGCTGAAAAGCACGCCTTCCTCCAAGGGAGCCTGCAAATTTCCCAGGTTACACACACCTGCTTAATTAACTGCATGTTCATAGGATCATAGAATGGTTATGGTTGGAAGGGACCTTAAAGATCACAGAATCACAGAACGATTCATCTCACAGATCATCTCGTTCCACCCCCCCTGCCATGGGCAGGGACACCTTCCACTAGACCAGGTTGCTCCAAGCCTCATCCAGCCTGGCCTTGGACACTTCCAGGGATGGAGCATCCACAGCTTCTCTGGGCAACCTGTCCCAGTGCCTCCCCACCCTCTCCAGGAAGAATTTCTTCCTGATATCTAATCTAAACCTCCCTGATTTCAATTTATACCCATTACCCCTTGTCCTATCACTACAGGCTCTTGTAAAAAGTCCCCCCCAGCTTCCTTGTAGCCCCTTCAGGTACTGGAAAGCTGCAATGAGGTCTCCTCGGAGCGTCCTCTTCTCCAGGCTGAACAAGCCCAACTCTCGCAGCCTTTCGTCATAGGAGAGGTGCTCTTTATTTAAGCTCTTTAGCTGCTGCTTTTCCTTCAGCAGCCGCATAAGGCCGTAGGATCGCTGCGTGCTGCAGACGGATGCGGCTTTAGGCTGGCGGGGAACAACCGCGGGTGACGTGCAGCCCGGGCAGCCGCGACACGCGCACCGGCGCGGCGATCTCACAGACCGCTGCCCAACCTCCTGCAGCCTCCCCAGCGATCCCTGCAGAGCTCAGAAGGCTGCCGCACGTGAGCCAGCACCCTGCGACGCAGTTGAGAAAAGCAACTCCGGAAACACCGAACACCAGCCTGTACGCCTGTTTCCTTTGACCTTCAGCGACCGGTTTTGTTACCGAAGGCTCGACCGGAAGCGGCGGGCGCGCAAGAAGCGAAGTGTTGCGCAGGGGGGTTGTGCGATGTGGCAGCGCAGCCCCAGCTCGCTTGGAGATGTGACCGCGGCAGGAGGCAAGGCTGCTGGGCGGCAGTCCGCCCGCCCAGGGCCCACCGGGAAAGCGTGAGGAGAGGGATGAAGAAAATCCAAGGAGGGCTGGGAAGGCGCCGCCTGACGCGGGGAGCGTGGGAAGCTGCGCGGGAGCCGGTGCCAAGGGCTTGCAGTGAAAGGCTGAACGCGTTTAACGACTTTGCTTGTTATTTATGCCCGAAATGATGGACAAGGTCCTAGTCTGATTTTTACATCGTTGGAAGTCGCGAAGGATTTGGCCAAAACGTACAGCCCATAAGGTTTGTGCAGATGCTGAGTAGGACTAGAACCTAGTCTGCTAATTGCAGTAACGCTGTTCGTATTCAGAGGGGGCATACTCTTTGTGTTGCTGCACCCCCAAACGTTCCACCAGCAGGTTGAGGCACAAAATGCTGCTCACCCCAATGGATACGGACGGACAAGCCAGAAAGTTCACATTCTGAGCCCGGAACATGCCTTCCCCTTTCCCGGCCCAGGGTAACGCACTGTTTTCAAGCAGATGGCTTCTGATGGGATCCCCAGCCCGGCAAGCTGAGCAATGCCCAAGCTCCCCAGGCTGCGCGCTCGCTGCCTTGCACGTTACATCCGTGCCCGTTCCTCCGACCTTCCCTGTAACCGTCCACGAGCACGTAGTAGACGAGCACGAGCCCACACGTGGGCAAAGGACTGCCAACGCGGAGGTGGCAGGAGGGTCAGTTTTAGAATCATAGAATCAGAGAATGGTTTGGGTTGGAAGGGACCTTAAAGCCCACCCAGTTCCACCCCCCCTGCCATGGGCAGGGACACCTTCCACTAGACCAGGTTGCTCCAAGCCTCATCCAGCCTGGCCTTGGACACTTCCAGGGATGGGGCATCCACAGCTTCTCTGGGCAACCTGTCCCAGTGCCTCAGCACCCTCCCTGTGAAGAACTTCTTCCTGATATCTAATCTAAACCTCCCTGTTTTCAATTTATACCCATTCCCCCTTGTCCTGTCACTACAGACCCTTGTAAAAAGTCCTCTCCCAGCACCCTTGTAGCCCCCAAGGGCAGGGCAGGGGTACCACCTGCGAGTGGTGGGCGCGCGCGCCCATCACTGTAAGAGCGCGCCCTCCCTCCTCTCGTGAATTAATTCTTCTTTCTGTTTCTCCTTTCGCTCCCCA
>NW_010228162.1:0-355 GCF_000690775.1 Eurypyga helias
GCCTGGCCCTCTGCCTTCCGCTACAGCCCTGCCCGCAAGCAGCACCCTCCCTGGCGGGTAGGGCCCTTGCCAGCTGTCCCACCCCATCAGGGGAAGTAAAATACACTTCAATTTAAAAAAAAACCACCAAAATAAAAAGCAGCGGTGTGGGGACGCTACTGGTTTTTCACGCGTTAATCGGCGCCTTCCCCTCTGAAGCGCGGGGCGCCGACAAGCTCGGTCTTGACTCGCAGCTACTCCAATTAGTCAGAGCCAGTGAGCCAGAGGAGCGACTTACGGGCTTGTACAGCCAACGCTGCCCCAGCGCTTTCCGAAGAAACGCCTTCCCGAAGCATTGACAGCGGCGGCTTCGTCC
>NW_010228162.1:447-1095 GCF_000690775.1 Eurypyga helias
CAACCCAGGGAGAGCGATCCGGGACTTGGATGAGGACACTCCCAGGGTTTTCACACTGCGACCCAGCGCGGGGCACCTCTCTGGGATGCGGACAGACTGGTACCGCCACCGTGACTTACTGCTTTAGCTTATTCTCTGGTTTTCACGGGCAGGATTAGGTCGTGCTGCGCGGTTATGCTGCTTCAGCTCTTCTGACGGCGCTACGTACGGCCTGCGCCGCCAGACACTGTCTCCGTCCCGCTCAGCTACGGCTAAAGCCCGACTCCTGCTCCCGATCCGAGCGGTGGGGAAGCTCGGAGCAGAAGAGCTGAAGGAGCGGGAAGGATCACGCACGAAAAATGCGGCATCCAGATAAGGTCTGGGTGAGCAACAACCCCACCATCGGCAAGCAGCAGCCCTGGGCGGGCCCTGCGTTGCGTGCAGGAGGCAGCTGGAACAGGCTGCTTTCTTTTGGGGTTAAAAACATGCCTTTTGGCACAGGAATCAGAAGGATGAAGTCAAAGATCTGGAGCCCGCCCTACCGGATCTGCTCCTCCCTGGGGCCAGCGCCCTGCACAGGAACTCCCCTGAGCAGTTGAAATTGGGGTTATTTTCCCCTCTTTTTTATCATTTGAGGCCAAGCTACCCAGGCCAGAACATGCACGCCAC
>NW_010228162.1:1149-1526 GCF_000690775.1 Eurypyga helias
CCAGAACCGCCCGCCGGGAGCAGAGGGAAAGGGTTAATCTTCCCCAGCGCCTCATCATCCCAGTTGACTCTGGGAGATGAGACATACCAAAGAAACTGCCTTTTAACAAGAGGCTCCGGCTGCGCCGCGCCCAGGCAGGCAGGGGACAGCCTTGGGGGAAAGCCACCGCGCAATTCCCTTCAAATTCAGCCCGTAGAGCAGAGCAATTAGTCAGGTTGAATTAATTTACGGCGCTTGATTAGGTTACAGCCCTCTACGGGCAAAGCAACAAACCGGAGAGCTCGGCTCCGCTCGCCGGGGCTCGGGCGCCGCGGGCATTGCGCCCCAAAACCCCGCTGGCATCACGTCGGGGAAGCAGAGCGCCGCGGACCCTCGCC
>NW_010228163.1:0-221 GCF_000690775.1 Eurypyga helias
CACGGCGCGTTTGGGGCAGCGGGGAGGGGGGTACCGCGTGCTCCTGCATCCCACCCGAACCCAGAGCTTGCACAGGCGGATAAAAAACCACCACCGGGGAGTTACCAAGGGGGCTTGTTGGGAAAAAGAAACGGGAGGGGCTTCTGAATGATGCGGGAGAGCGCGTGCCCGACCGCTCCTACGGCTCATTCGCCCTCCCGCCGCACCCTCCGCCGCAGACA
>NW_010228163.1:343-676 GCF_000690775.1 Eurypyga helias
TAAAAGAGAATTAAATGAGGAATGAAGGTACCGGCGGCCTCCTTGGGGGTGGGGTGCTGCTCAGACAAATTCCAAACACCCAAAAGAAACAAATCAGTGTTACTGACGGAGCGGGTTCGCCTCTTAAACAAAACCAGGGAGCGCGATCAAGCCGGTCGAGTTTAACACCCCGGAGGGGGAAAAGGGCCGAGCGAAAGAGAGAAGTTGCGAGAACTCGTGGCCGAGGGTCCGGGATGGGGTCAATTCTTCAGCGATTCCAGGGAGGGAGGGGGAAGGGGGGCAGCGGTGGTGAGATGGTTTTGGGGAGGGCACCGGTAAAACCGGAGGGGGAAG
>NW_010228164.1:0-208 GCF_000690775.1 Eurypyga helias
GGTGCTTGGCTCCCGCTGCTCCCGGCGAGACCTGGCAGCTCCTGCTGCGGGGAGCTGGGGGGCCCTACGCTGCAGTGCGGGCCGGGGGCTGCCGGACACCTGCCCGGTGCCCCGAATGCAGCAAGCTCCTCAAGGAAGCTGGGGGGGACTTTCTGTAAGGGCCTGCAGGGACAGGACAAGGGGGAACGGGTTTAAATTGAAAGAGGGG
>NW_010228164.1:354-1161 GCF_000690775.1 Eurypyga helias
GTCCCTGCCCATGGCAGGGGGGTTGGAACTAGATGGTCTGTAAGGTCCCTTCCAACCCAAACCAGTCTGTGACTCTATAAGGTCCCCTTGGACCGTACGGCGACATAAAACCTCACGTCGGCACCTGTGTGCTGAGAGAACAGAAGTGATTTTTTCAGTGTACGTAACCTGCTTTACTTGGAAAATCGTCATTGGCTGCTATAAGGTAAAACTCGGCAATGTACGGACAAGGCTGAAACTTCATGTGGTTCGAGCCCTTTCCTGTAACCTGCAGAATATCCATCATACTCCCACCCAGCAAAGCTCAGTACTAGAAACTGCTCCTGCAGTCAGCAACTGCCTAGCTCCTTGCATACTTGGAAGCAGATTTTCTCTGAAATTTGGTGTTTGCATCAGTTACGGAATTAAGCTGATTAACAAAACCAGTTGTTTGTGAATGTATTGGTATTCGGTGGAAGCAAGTAGGTCTCTCATGCACAATTAATTCGCCTGGTCTTTTGGCATCAAACTACTTTTACAGAAAAGTAGCATTTGTTCCTGGGTGATTATGGTGTTTGCTTTGCCTCTCTTAAAAATATCTTCCCTTTTCGCTGATAACCAAGCTCTGCGAGCACCTTGTTCATCATCCTTGCCCAGTTTCTCTCTCCCAGTGAGAGCGGTTGGGTTGGCTGGGTGGGAGTTGCCACCACCTGCAGCTAGGGTTGGGGGGAGAACCAGGCCCAGGTTAGCCTAGCACTTTAATAGCGCTTGGAGGAGCGCTATGAATCTCTTGTGGAGACCGATAACGAGCGACGTTCCTCAGGGGTC
>NW_010228165.1:0-13376 GCF_000690775.1 Eurypyga helias
AGAGCCTGAGAGCCGCAGCCCGAGACTGATCGTAGCCCGAGAGCCACAGCATGAGGGCTGGAGCCTGAGAGCTGTAGCAGCAGATTCCGAGTGAACCCTAACAGCAATAGCATGACTGGGAAAACTAAAAAAACCCACCAACTCCCTCACGAATGAGCCAACACAGGAGTTAGCAAAGCAGCTAACGCAGGAGTCAGGGAGAGTGTCAGCAAGTGTACAGGAGTGAACAAACAAAAGAGAGTAATGACTCCCGGATCCCCTCCTCGCCTCTGCCCCAAGCATGATGTACAATGGAATGAAATACTCCCTTGGTCAGTTTGGGTCAGGTGTCTGAGCTGTGTGTCCCCTACACTGACTGTAGTGAGACAGCGAGAGCTGGGAATGCAGCTGCAGTATCAGAAGCAGAGAAAGACCTTGAATCTGGTGCAGGCATTCCCCAGTGCCAGCTAAGACCTTATCAGTGCTGCTCTCTGCATCCAGGAGCACAGCTTCATAGCAGCCATGGTAAAGAGAGTTAACTCTTTCCTGACTGAACCCAGCACAGGGCATCACAAATGCTTTCTGCTTTAGTTTTTCTTTCTCATTGCTCAGGTGACCAAGGGCTTTGAGGGATATGGATTTCATATGACACAAGGAAAGACAAGGTGCGAACTTATCTTCACAAACTCTGTTGTGTTTTGAGCTGGTATTGTGCTTGTAGAAAGAAGTCTTTCTGTACAGGATGAGTTTTCATCAAATCTTGTGGATGCTTTTTTGTTGTTATTCTTAACCCAGACAAATCGTACTGTAATCTATCACAGTTCACTGAATGCTTAGCATATTTGTCAGGTTGTTTCATAGTTTTGCCATGTTTAGAGGTGCTGACAAAAACATATTTTCATTTTGCTTGCTATTACAGCAATTGCCCTTATTATGCTGTACCATTTTCACAGTTAGTATGGAGTAGGCAAAGAAAAAAATCCTTCCTTCACTGACACCTCAGATGTTTTGACTGAAGCAATTAAATCCAACAGATTTTTCATTTGAAAATGTGAATGAAAGTTGTGTTAGGCAGGAAAGGGCACAGCCATTTTGAGACACATGAGATCCATTCCCTTTTAGTCACAAATTCACAAGCTGTGGATGCTCCAATTTTGAAATATGCTTATTAAAGTTAGCTCAGATCCCAAGTGTTCTGGCGTATATAATTCCTGAGAAAGCAGTTCTTCTGGCAGATTAAGGGAAGAGTTTGCTTTTGCCTTAGGCCATTAACATTTTAATAAAATGGTCGTCAACTGTGATAACAATTTAGGGGACTTTATCTATTATTAACCTTATTAAGTAACAAGTTTATTTTTGCTGACATGTAAATTTTCCAATCCTTATCAAGACTGATTCTATTTTTTCTTTTAATTTCATGTTCCCTTATGTTGTGTTCCTCTGCTAAAAGTGTGTTTTGTGATATTTTTGTTTGTTTGTTTGCTTGCTTTTGCACTGATTTTCAATGCCTTGTATCTCTTCAGAGTTAGGAGAAATACATTGTCTTATCAGAACTGGTTAGAAAAAGTCTTTTACTCCTGTCTATCAGTCATTTTCTTATAGGTAAAACTCCAGTTCTTCACATCCTGATTTCTCAGGCACTGGGTTATCTGAGAATTATTTCAATCCCTTAAACTCAAAATTCAGAGTAGGACTAAAATTTGTTTAGCAGAAGCTATAATTATCCAAGGTTTCAGATGTCTGCCAAGATACCAGGGTTACCATTATTCAGTGTAATTAATGCTTTCACCAATTTAGAAGACTGTATAAACTTCATGGCCTCATGCTACTAGACAATGAGCACTTTCTATGAGATGATAAATGCTTCTGCCTCTTATAGATTTATCAGCATCTTGCAGGTTCAGGATCCATGCTGGTCATGTATAGGAAAGGCTGAACCAGTTAAGAAAAAACAGCTTTCAGCCCCAACCCTCCAATGTGCCAGCTCACTAGAAACCACAGTCTATTACTGGAAGTGAACACAACACCAGTTTTTTCCTTTTTTTAAGTTTTCAAAGAGTTTAAATAAGAGCTTACTTGCTTACTTCATCCCTTCTTTCTATATCCCCTCACGTATTCATGTCATTACTGAATTTGCAACAGAATGCTCTGGAAATTTTGCAAGGAAGGTAAGTCCAGATGTATGTTGTGAGCTGAAAATTACTTGCTGAACTTCAGGGTGTTTATTTGCATATACATAATGTTATTTCTAGCTCATTGACAACTACTGCTTATAATTGTATCAAATGGGAAAAAAAAAGGACCTTGTCTGTGTCTCCACTTTAGTCTCAAATCTGACTGTGGTGTAGGGTGGAGATATTCAATCTAGTTGTGTTAGATTTTTGGGATGGTGGGCTAGCTGCAACTGTGCTGGACTGGGTCTCAGCAAGCTTACCCCCTTCCTCAGATGGTTTACAACCAGTTGAATGCACTGAACCGGAGTCATGGCTACTTCCTGGCAGACTTGGGTCTCTTGGGTGGACGCCTACACTGTCGGTCATAGGTCTCTGTGCTTCGTAGTGGAGCCTGCGGTATAAACCAAGCAGTCCCTCTGTCATGTCAAAAAAGGTAAAAAATCATAAGTTTGTGAACAAAATCCTCTCTCCTACATAATTTTAATTTTTTTAAACCTATCTAATAATAATCCATAAATCAATAACAGTGTAATGGACAAAAACAATGAACAAGTTCCTCCTGTGGTGAGATCAATTTGAAAAGATTTATGGAAGAATCTGGGCTTAATAATTCACAATAAAAATTATTTGTTATTAAAAATCCACGAACTGTGACAAATATACAGGAAGCTCATTCACACACATTCCTTTCAAATCATTCTGCATGAATCACGAACTTGGCAGAAGATGGCTTCTTTAGTAGTCAGTAATACAAGTCTGAAGACTGCAATGGCGTTCCTAACTCCACCATAAAATATGTTTCTAGCATTAGTTAAAAATTGCTCTGTGGTCTTCCTCATTCATCAGCGTATGGTGAATAAAGTCTCTGCCAACACTTTTATAAGAATATTAGTTCATTCATGTCACTAAGACCAGATCTAAAGAGTGATCTCTAAATAAAAAACATTTATGGCAATCCTAAAAACCCAAAATAAAATCTAAAATCTTTTCCTCTGAAAAGATTCCTGGAATTGTTTAGGTCTGAACATATGCTTGTTCCCTCTCAAACTACCAAGGCAAGTCATGAGTCAGATCCATGTCAGCCATGAACTATGGAAATGCAGGTCAATAAGCAAGCTCCATGGGCTATCAAAACTGTCTATTCCACTTCTATTATAAAATTACCAAAAATGAAGAGTCTTCTGGGTCCTCTGTATGAGGACAATTTAGCAAACAGCCCTTCTCTTGGCAGCAGTGTTCCCTAGGAACGTCCTCAAAGGGGAAGCTGTTGAGACTTGAGTGCTTGGCCTGCATCAAGAGAGCAATGAGCGGAAGGCCTCCCTGCCAATACACTTCCAGCCACAATTGCTAATTACATTATTTGCTCTTTAAAATGCAATACTAGTGAAGCTGTCCTTACCAACACGAGCAAGCAGAATCACCCACATCTAATTAATCTCCTACTTTATTGCCCATTGAAAAGATATGCAGGTTGTCCCTGCAGCATACAACAGGTGCCTTTGAGACAGCAACCATCCATTTCTACACACTTTACAAGCTTGATCTCATTTGGCTAATTATGCCATTAACCTGTACCTACAGATCCAATTACTGCAGCTGTGGGTGACTGAATAAAGGGCAGCAGCAGTGGGCCTGGAGTGTGGGAATTTCTGCTAGTTTGGTGTGTTTGTGTCTGCCTGAGCCATACTGCCTCTTAAGAGGCCCAGCAAAATTTGGATTTTATTATTATCAAAGAACATTTTCTCTCTCTCAGTCCCCCTCTCTTTTTGTTTTTATTGGGTTTTTTTGTTGAGCATTCAAATAGCAAAGGCCTAAGTTCAAACTCACTCACAACTGGTGTGCAAGTATGATCTGAATGTCTTTGTGGCAGGGTCCATTTTTCAATGTAACGGGAAGAACCCCTAGAGGACTAGAGCTCAAGCTGTATAAAAGCTAGCAGCATTTGTATTAGGTGCATGTGAATTGATTTTGTGCAAGAACATGAGTGTCTAGCATGTACCTTTCTACCATACAAACCTTGACTTCATTCCTTCTTGGACATGCAATCGTGGGTGTATAGCTTTCAGAATAGCATTGATGCCACTGGTACAGTAGATGTTGCTCCAGTCACTCACACAGAGAAACAGGAAGTTAAATACAATAAAACCACCATGCCTTTATTCTCACACCAAGTTCTGAAAGGAAGTTGGAAGACAACACTGCAGCAAAATACATGTGCTAAAAATTCCAGTGATATAAAAGCTTCATAAACCTAACCAGTACTCAAACCTAATGATTACAAACGTGAAGATGAGGAAACAAAGGGTCTGTCTGTGAAATTAATGATAAGAAGCAATTATTTTGAACAACACTGCAAATTATATAGAATTAAAGTAAGAAAAAAAAAAAGACTTACAATAACTAAAATGTTTAAGTTCCTTAGGGGAGGAATGATTGATGAACATCCAACATTACCTGTAAGAACCTCTCAACCAGAAGGGAACAGGGCTGGTAGAAATGTACTGCTGGGGCATGCTTGAAGGAAAGGTTTACGATCTTTCAGGAAATATCTTCAACATCTGAGTAAAGAATATTTTGAGACTAGGAATCCCATTTCTCCTGATAGTCCACTCCATTGTAAGTGATATTTTTGTAATCCACTCAGCCTGATGCGGAGATTATCCACTACCAAAAACTTCACAAGTGATTCTGGCAAGCACAGCATGGGTATTCAGAATTTGGTAGAGATTTTTAATTTGGCAGTCAGCCTACAGAGGCCAAATCATTTATCCTGCCCTATTCTCAAAAGCAGAGAATGAAATCCAGACAGAAAGCAGCCTCCTCCATGAGAAATAGTTTCCCTCCTTACACTGGGAAATATTTTATTTTCTGTCTAAATAGGGAACAGCAAGGGCCCAGAAAGCTACACACCAGCAAGCAGCTCTTAATTAGACTTCTCAACTGAATATCCGTTTGCATTAGTTTCCAGAAAACTTAGCAGACAGTGTTTTTCACTACTAGTACTCTCCCCATCTGTCCTCGCGTACAGGATATCTGTGCATGAAAAGAATTTGCAAGGCTGCAGCCAGGGTGGAGCTTGCTCAGAGATCATTATATTGGTGATTGTGGACAAAAGACTGGTATAATTCCCTTCTCTAAGATGAGAGTTATCTGCTGGTTGCCCAGCAACAGTTTGATTGACTGATTTTATTTTTCTTTTGGTAATGTTTGGTGTAATTTGTGGGCAGTGTTTCTAATCTCGCATGGTCACAAGTTGGTGATTTTCATTCTTGAGTTTCATTTCTTGTGCCTAGAGACTACAATGCTGGCCGTGTGTTATATTACAAAACAGCTGGGAAACAGGATTTGCAAAATAAACCTCACCTGCTATACTTTTTACATGTGTGCTTTTCTTACATGCGTTTGGGACACACCCAGTGTTTTTCTATCAGCAGCAGTGATATGGCAACCACATACAACAATCATTCCTGCCTGCCAGGGGATTCCTGCAAACGCAGGTATCATATTTTCCACTCTCACACTCAATTTCTGTCCTTTGCTGATCACTGTTCAAGATGTCAGTGATAACCCTGAATTTTTCAGAGCCTGCTGTAGGAGGACATCTCCTTTGTCTATGCATCTGCAACTTTCCCCCTCCAGCCTTTGCAGACAAGTGCACGTGCAGCTCTTGCTGTCAGTCCCTGGAGCTATCGGGCTCAGAGGCAGTACTTTCTTAGGCAAGGACGTTTGTCTGGAAACTCTCCTTTTGATATACCTAGTGATGCACATCTTCCATGAGCTACAGAGGGTGATTTAAGAGGAGTTTATTTGGTTTAGATTTTGGTGATTCTGCAGAGACTTCAGCTGTTTGGTTTTTAATTTATCTGAATGTAAAGCTAACAAAAGGGTGACGATTTTAACTGTCTCTATTGTGGGTGGTGAGTTTTTGCGCTTTATTATTTTAATGTGAAGTGTTAATATACAACTAACTGCTGTGTCAAAAGGCACTCCAAATCTTTAAATAACAATGCAGCAAAATATCCAGGTTTCAAGAACCTCTTTCTGTTTAGAATCTGAAGAGGTTGTTATATTGAACAGTGTACCAGGGAATATCATGTCCTATGATACGACATCATTTGACCAAGCGTCTTAGAAGCTGAGTGGCACAATGCATGAGCCAGCACAAAAATTATATGGGAAATTCTGAGCAGTGCAGAGGTCCTTGGAGTATTTAAATGAGTATTTAAACATGTATATGATAGGAAATATACTAGCAACTTTGCCAAGTTATTCAGCTATTACTTTAAAACACAACTACTGTAGTTTGTCATGTCATTCTTCCTTTACCGCTAGCAAAAGAAAACATGGAATAGTTTGTAACACAAATGCTATTCTTAGGCAGCACAGAAGTGAAACCTTTTTACTTATACATTTATATCTGACACTACCTTGAACTTTGCTGATCTGGGTAAACCAGAAGTGGGAACGATCTTTGGTTTTCTTTCCATCAAATAGTAACCCCTAATTTATACACTTTTGGTGAACTGCAGTTTACGCTTAGTCATTATCTATTTTTTCCCTGGGTCCAAATGCTTGTGGGGTTTTTTTTGGTTTTGGTTTTGTTTTGTTTTCCCCGATTTAATATTGCTTGCTGGTGCTAGGCATACTATAGCACTTCCATGAAACAGCTTGTATGACAGTTATGAAAACAGTTTAAAAGCCCAGAAATATCAGCTACAATGGGATTGAGCCCTGCTTATACTAAAGCTACTGGAAATGTTTTTCTCAGCTAAGAGAAGGTCACTGTTGAGACACAGTAAATTCCTACAGGACATCACGGAGAGGGTGGTGAGGCACTGGAACAGGTAGCCCAGAGAAGCTGTGGATGCCCCAATCCCTGGCTGTCTTCAAGGCCAGGCTGGATGAGGCTTTGAGCAACCTGGTCTTGTGGAAGGTGTCCCTGCCCATGGCAGGGGGGTTGGAACTAGATGATCTTTAAGGTCCCTTCCAACCTAAACCATTCTATGATTCTGTGATCAGCTTGCCATGTTGCACCCAGGTGTTCACAATCTTCACCATGTGTGCTTTCATATCCAGGTCCCCTCTGTTCTTTAGTAGGCTCATGGAAGGGGCTGCAGAAACAAGTTTGGGACAATATGGAAACACCCACACCTTCATTTCCCCATATGCTCCCCAAACATTTTCTTAACTCACACACTTTTTCATCTTTTAACATCGTGTTGCAATCACACAGAAGGAGAGACTAATGCTCATTTACTTAGAGACTTTTTCTAGGCCCTCCAGACCAAAGACAAACTGTTGTCTGTTTCAAACAATTGAACACAAAATTCGCTTTGATGGAATATGTTTTTCAGTTAAAATTGTGACATGTCTTGGGTAAATGTCTGCATTTTTATGTCTACCATGTAAAATACCCTTCCACAGTTCACTAATGAAATAGCAAAGTATAACGGTGTTTTAGGAACCGACAACAAACATGCTATTGTTCCAGGAGCTGGTACTGAACTATGTAAGCATACACCAGCATGTGCAGCGTCAGACAATTTCCTACTTGACGGTATAGGCACCTGATCTGTTGGGCATCTTCAAGTTTTCATCTATTTGGACCAGGGCCACTGGGTTCAGGTAGCCTTGTTAAAAAGGGATTTGCAGGTCTTTGTGGTGTTACAGCCCTGCCAAGCTGGAAGTTATAGACAAGGTCAGTCTCTAGGACTCTCTTGTATTAAATGAGCAAGTAAGCTTATATGCATTGCAGATTCCCTGCCCATGAGATCTCTTGTCTAAAGCAATCTGCTGAAAGGTGATAGGGTTGAAGTGTAGGCTAGACAACATGCATATGGCAGAGGGTTTGTAATATTCTAAATAGCATACACTGTGTTTTCTGGCGTCAGCATACAAAGGGTGTTGGTAAATCAATAGTTTAATCCAAGTGTGACAAGACAATTTATCAAACCACTTACAAAAATGCTTCTCTACAAGACAAAGCAGGTTTGCAGCACTGCTGGCAGAAGCCATTTTGTACCAAATGGCATAACACAGTTATAGCCAGACAAAGGTGCCTACAACCTAGCCTTTCTGTGCTGAGGCAAGACGAGCTGGGCAACCTTAGTATTTGTGCTTGGGAAACACTGTTAAACACACAGTGACATATTGCATTATAACATTAGAACACAGAACGGGTGAAAACAATGACTGTGTGATCATACTTAATTACAAGGGGGAATTTGTTTTACTTTTGGTTGAAGAACAGGGGCTACTGCTCCCTGGGCTTTATAAAGACTGACTCACTAGTCTAAAAGACTTCAGCTCTTTCAAAGGCATGGTTAAGACACCCTTACAGGGAAAGGGAGAGATATCACTATGTTAAGAGCAGCATTTGCAAAGCCTGGGGTCCTCCAGTTTGATCTTGAGCAGCCTATTCAGACATCAAATTCCCTCATCTTCTGAAATCAAAAGGAACAATAGATAGAGGCACAAATTAGCAGATGTGTGTGATCACAAGCATAAGGCCTGCAGTTTTGAATGAGTCAGGCTGAGACTGCAGGTATACATCTCTACATATCAAATAGAGGTACTCTCCTACATTCTCAGATTCAAAAATGTGCTTAGAGCCCTCATCAGGATACATGTATTATATGTAAAAAGTCTTTGACCTAAGGTCTGAATAAAGCAAATGAAATTGAAGCCAAAGGAAAAGAACAGTAGGGGAAAAAAACTCCTATCCCTTACAAAAATATGTACAGACAGATAGAAGCCAAAGGTTTTATTCTGAAACAAGCCTACGTAATATTATTTAAAAAAAAAAAAAAGATCCTTGAGCATTTGTATGTATACCAAAAAGGGATTACACCTTGTGCACATATAGAATAGTCTTGTTATAAAATAGCTGCTATAACATAGAATACGGAGCAAAATTGTTTGTAAGGCTGTTAGAGTCTTACAGCTACTTTAAGCTCACTTATAATTGCTTACAGGATAAGAGCCTCTATTCATATTACTCAAATTCCTTGCCTCAGCTGAATACAGTTGAAATTACTACATTATGCAACACAACAGAGTGAATGAGCCCTAACGTTTCTTCACCAAAGCAGGTACCAAAAGATACCAGGCTTGTTTAACTCTGCAGATAATGAACGTAGTTCAGTCTCTCATTCACTTACCTACCTCACAGTCCAGGCCATGAATTGTTGATCAAAGGCTCATCTTTTATTTTTATTTTTATTAGTCCTTTTTTTCACTTTCTCAGAGAGACTTATAGATGAGAAGGAGGAAACTCCATCTAGGAGGATGCTGCCTTCTTGGCTTGTCCTGGATGGGCTCTTTAACTGGCACAAAGATGTAGCTATTTCAGCATTCTTTGCTGGGATCAGCTGACACCAGCACACTTACTCTGAATGTATTCCACTTAACCATCCACATCTGCACTCTGGGACAGGTATAACTCATCATGTTCCCCACAGCCCTGGCCTCTGATCTTTTGGAGGGTATCACAGTTCTTTCTCTGCTCATGCCCCAGATTTTCTTCCAAAGAAAAGCAGCATCTGAGCAAGGCAGTGTATCAGAGCATGCCTGTGAAGACTGCAGAGTACATACACCTGCAAGAGTGATGCAGCTTCTCTTTACCACCATTACTATCTACATTTTTCTAGCTGGTTAAATCCTAACAACACAGGAAATAGAAGTTCAGAATGGTGAGTCAACTGGGAAAGATTAGGGTGGGAAAAAAAAAGAAAAACAGGATGGAAAAAATGTATCTTGCCTTAATTTTTTCAATGAAATCGAAGAATCCTGTGTAACTAACTGTGATCATTGCGACTCTGTACAGGCCGTGGAAATGGAAGCAGAGTCTTAGATTTAGTCAAAATGTTATTAAAGGGTTTAAACATATCTGTTTCCTGATACACGTAAGGTTTTAGCTCTTCATGTTATCTCACAAACCTGCAATTAAATAGCCTCTTAGTTATTTCACAATCAAATTATAGTTGGAAAAAAATTTTCTTTTCCCCATTGTTTCCTAAACTCCACAGTCCAGTTGGCAGCAGAGGTCAACTGATGATCACTTTCATGCTTTTACATATTTCCTCTAAAAAGCCAATTAAATATTCATGGATAGTTCACACAGCAGTGTACAATAGTATGCAGGGATTGTCCTTTACTGGCCAAATACATTCAGTAGTTAACTTTTTGTTATATGTCTACCACATTAAAGAAACATCATTCCCCAACAACATTATCCCAGAGATTTTTTCCATTAGGAAACCACCTTATAGGCAATTTCTGATTGTCTCTTAATGAACCTAAATATTTAAGTTTGGCCATACTGCATTTAGTGTTCTTTGTCCTTGGGGATGTGCAGAAAGAACCCAAATGAAAAATATCACAGAATGGACACATTTAATTTTTGTAATTCTTAGTACATTCAAATATCACAGAGCAAGTTGGTCAAATGGGAAGTTATCGAATTTTCATCCATGTTGTGAAAATGGAAACAGAAAAATAGGCAGGAGAAAAACAGAAGAAAGAAAGAATGAAAAATGCGAAGGTGGCATGAGCAGACAAAAGAAGATAAATGGGCAGAGAAGGAAAAAATGTGACGCCAAGGGAGCATCCTGTGAAATGACAGGTAGAATTTTACATACTGGCCTCAGACATGAGCAGCTCCTGAGGACATTCCTGGGGCGCGATTCTTCACCAACTCCCCACTACTGTGGTCACCTGGTAATGTGGTTAGTAGAAGCGTCAATACCTGTCATTTTTACTCAGCAGTTTTCCAACTCAGTTTGTGCACAGCTGCACCAAAGAACAAAATGGACTATGGATGTTTTTCCTGAGTCTATATGAAGGTCATCAAGGGCACACAGGACTTTTTGAGGACTTAAATATTAATCCTCAATTTTTGGCAATATCTTCCTCCTGCTGGGTAAGGTTTTCAAAGAAGCCAGGAGGTCTTACACACAGCTGCTACTGCTACTCCATAACTAACAGAAACAGCACCAGCTACCTAAACAAGTCTTACTCTTGACTAGGAAGTGGTTGGAGAGGAAACCACACTAAGGTAAATCATTGTCATATTACTCATGACAAGAAGGACTGTACCTACAGAGTGGTAAAAAAAGAGCAACGGTCCATCAGTAATGACACAGAGCAAAATGATTTCACGAGTCTGTGAAACAGTAGAGAGCAGAAGGGGAGACAAAAGGACTACTGGCCTGTGTCCTTCTAATAGCTGTGGAGCAGTAGGTGTTTTTTAAGGAATACGGTAATTCCTGAAAGTCGTCTTCTTGCATAAACTTGCAGTAACTGTAAGTAGAAATGCACCAATTTTTCACAGGGTTCGTTAAGCAGGGCAGATTTTTTCCGTTCTCCGAGGCCTAAATGGGATGCACAGATTCAGCCCTAGTGCCTTTCAGCTCTAGAAGTAGTTATGCTGATCGTGGGATGTGCTAGAAGCCAAGGTCATTAGTGGTGAAAGCCTACGTCTTTGCACTCCCTCATGTGTGTCCCTCCGGCTCCTGCCGTTTCCTTTCCTGACAGCAGCTGCTCCTGCTCTTCATTCTGTTTTTAAAAGCAGCAAGGAATGGGAAACTGAGCATAATACTGAGTGAACAGCAACAGTGTAATCTTGCACATGAGACATCATAGAATCATAGAATCATAGAATGGTTTAGGTTGGAAGGGACCTTAAAGACCATCTAGTTCCAACGCCACCTTCCACAAGACCAGGTTGCTCAAAGCCTCATCCAGCCTGGCCTTGAACACTTCCAGGGATGGGGCATCCACAGCTTCTCTGGGCAACCTGTTCCAGTGCTTCACCACCCTCTCCGTGAATCAAATGACCATTATCTTTTGTGTAGCTCTGTGTTTGATACGTCACATCTAACAAACTGGCAAATACCTAAAAATACCTAGAAACTTCTACTCCTATGTCAAATTTGCTTGAAATGAGCAGAAATTATTGAAGATAAGGATGCACAGATACACAAGTTGAACATGGTCCTGTGCACTCTGTTTATTTAGAAACATGCATAAAACCAGTATTACTGTGGAGATGTTGAAAGACAATTGTTTGGTTAAAGAAATTCAGCTGGGCAGCCCCAAGTCCAGCTTTCCATAAAAATAAGTGTGACAGCATGATCAATGCCAAGATTTTCTTTAGAAGCAGCTCAGCATCCTGTGCAGTTCTTGTCTCCCTAGCTCACTCTGAAAGAGAACACCAGATGTGGCAGGATTTTCTCTGGCAGGCTACAGCTGAGACAACCTTCCCCATCCTCCAAATTAACCTGGTTCCAGACTCCTCAAATGAGTTGAGGGAAATCTGAAGTGGTGCTTCCTAAAGGGCTGGGCTGACCTGAAATCTGCAGTGTATACCCGTATGACCTGCTGGTAATGATTCACCCCACTGCTAGTTATAGTTCATGCTTAACCTCTGAGGAGGAGGTCTTATAGATAAGGCTTCAGGATAAGACAGTATATAACTGGAATTTTTTTCAGCCTAAATTGTGCAGTCGGTGTGATGCCGAGGTTCTCTACACATAAACCTAAAGTCTTTCAAACAAGTGCTCCTCTAAAGAGGACTTTAAAGAAAGCTGTAGCTTTCTTTAGTGTGTTTTACACAGGAGAGTAAACAGGGAAAAAAAGACACTCTCTGTGAGAGTTAAAGATGCACTGCCAAGTTCCTGAAAGTTATGGTTTAACATCCTGAAGGCTATCAAGACAGTGGCTTAGAGGAGAGGAGAGGAGAGGAGAGGAGAGGAGAGGAGAGGGAGCGAGGAGGAGGAGAAGGGAGCGAGGAGGAGGAGAAGGGAGCGAGGAGGAGGAGAGAGGAAGGAGGGGGAGGGGGGGGGGAGGAGGGGGAATACCCGTATGACCTGCTGGTAATGATTCACCCCACTGCTAGTTATAGTTCATGCTTAACCTCTGAGGAGGAGGTCTTATAGATAAGGCTTCAGGATAAGACAGTATATAACTGGAATTTTTTTCAGCCTAAATTGTGCAGTCGGTGTGATGCCGAGGTTCTCTACACATAAACCTAAAGTCTTTCAAACAAGTGCTCCTCTAAAGATACAGCTTTCTTTAGTGTGTTTTACACAGGAGAGTAAACAGGGAAAAAAAGACACTCTCTGTGAGAGTTAAAGATGCACTGCCAAGTTCCTGAAAGTTATGGTTTAACATCCTGAAGGCTATCAAGACAGTGGCTTAGAGGAGAGGAGAAGAGAGGAGAGG